>NW_028321911.1:2424242-2575757 GCF_036245765.1 Copidosoma floridanum
CGTGCAGGGGGACGAGCACGCAGCACCTAGTAGCGTCGACGACGTTGAGGGGCCGGCAGAAGCAGGCGGTCACGTAGCACGTGGCGGCAACGACGTCGTCGACAGGGCGTGCAGGGGGACGAGCACGCAGCACGTAGTAGCGTGGACGACGTTGAGGGGCCGGCAGAAGCAGGCGGTCACGTAGCACGTGGCGGCAGCGACGTCGTCGGCAGGGCGTGCAGGGGGACGAGCACGCAGCACCTAGTAGCGTGGACGACGTTGAGGGGCCGGCAGAAGCAGGCGGTCACGTAGCACGTGGCGGCAACGACGTCGTCGACAGGGCGTGCAGGGGGACGAGCACGCAGCACGTAGTAGCGTGGACGACGTTGAGGGGCCGGCAGAAGCAGGCGGTCACGTAGCACGTGGCGGCAGTGACGTCGTCGACAGGGCGGGCAGGGGGGCGAGCACGACGCACGTAGTAGCGTGGACGACGTTGAGGGGCCGGCAGAAGCAGGCGGTCACGTAGCACGTGGCGGCAGCGATGTCGTCGACAGGGCGGGCAGGGGGGCGAGCACGACAAAGTCGCTGAGATCAAGAAGCGCCTGCACAGACAGAGAGAAATAAGCCTTGCCCTTACTACTTACTTTTTTTTTTTTTAACAAGGCCAGCCCGGTGTTGCCCTGCCGTCCGTCCTTCCGTCGAGCTCGAAGTACTCAAAAAAGGGGGGGGGGCGTATTTCTCTTTTAGCGAGAAGAGACGGTGCACACTGAACTTCAACTGCTGGCGCAAAATGGCCGAAGGCTTTGTGCGAGCCGCGCGCAATGTTTGTGTGCGTGAGAGAACAACACCTACGAAAAAAAAGAAGAGAGAAGTCGAGCGCGGCAATCAAGATGGCTGTATTTCTTATAGCCGCGTGCTTAATGGCGATACGCGTTCTTGTTTATGTCACACTCACTCGCGTCAGGTCCCTATTCGGGCGCCAAATGTTTTGTGTTGAGGTTTGAATCTGAGGGATTCTCGAATATTTTGTCGTAAGGTTAACACACAAGAATTGGAAACGCTGAATTAATGGAAATAATCAATTTATTATAAAACTTCCTATTTATTTTACACTTTTAACATCCTAAATTCTATCAGGCTTACGACTTATATACTAAGCCATATAAATTTACTTAATGCCTGAACGCTGAGTGAGTTTATAGAGAGAATCAGACTGTTGTAATAGAACGAAAACTCCAACGAAACGATAGAACGCTCGCTGGAATACAATAAGATAGTTACAATTCACAAAACGAGACACTAGATTGACTATAGAGATCTCGCTTGAGGTGCGCGGGGGGCTCGACGGTCAGAAGCGGACTGACTAGCGCGAGTTGTCTCTCGACGAGAGAGCCGCAGCTCTCTTTACAGGCAAGTCTAATTGGTCAGAGAGACACGATGAGTTGGACTCTCATTGGCGCATATTAATGTCAGCTCAACCTGTAAATACTAAGCATTAAGCGCGCCTATATTTAAACTCAATACCGAACAATTCTTTTAGCCACAGAAATAATGACAAAAGTTCTATTTTAACTCTCTCCACAGCAATGATGTTGAGAGTTCTTTCAGTTTTCTATCTTTTTTATTAAAATAACACTTTTACTGCTGAAATGAAGGTAAAGATCTGTTCTAACTCTCTCTGCAGAAATGATGTTGAGAGTTTTTAAAATTTTTTTCTTTTGATTGAAATTAAAAAAAAATCTTCGACTACAAATAATTTTAGTTTTTATGGACGTAATATTTTTTTACAGCACAAAAAATAGTTTAAAAAAACAGCAACTGTGATATCTGAAGGTATGAATGATGAATGGCTTTTTCGTTGTGCGTTAAACTTTTTTGCAAGGGAATATAAAGAAGAGTCGGCGATTATAGACCCTGTTCGTTGAAGGGCGGTTTTCGTTGCGACCTAAGCCCAGATTACGTTGAAAGCAGATCCTGGGAAAAGGATGAACAAGATATTTTGCAAGTTCTAATTAAAAGCAATATTTATTTCCAATCAATTGGTTTGTAGATTTGCTGACTGAGTGAAGCGTTTAGCTCAGCAGCGGCGCTTGCTTGGACTGACTGTACTACGCAGATCACGGTATATATATCTTTTTATGCAAATGCTCGAGAATATTTAGTTTGCAAATAATAACTTTTGAATAGATTAAAAGGTATCAATCTCCTTTGAAGTATAAATGTATGAATGTGTAAATGTAGTATCGTCTTTAGTGTATTGTTTTAATCCAAGTAACGTAATTTATGAAAGATAAGATTAAAAATTTGAATAAGTAACAGTCGTTTAAGAAGTCTAGCAAATGTTGTATAGCAAATAGAAAATAATACATTTTACGGCCCATTTTTGCATAACTTCACTTTAAACTAAACAGACCCTATGAGTCATAAGTTACACGCCGAGGATCTCTTAGCAGATGCTGTGGGAGAAGCCTCAATGGAAGCTATGGATCCTGATTAAGATGCTACTATGGATCGCCTTGGAGATATTTCTCAAGATGTAGTATCAACACCAGATTTTTTTGAAGAAAAAAAAGGTAAGAAAAAAAATAGTAGTATTTTATATTGAATCTTACTATTTTTTACTATTTTCTTAGTAAATATTTTGTTTCTTTTTTATTAGAAGGAAGCACTCTAACAGCATCTAAAGCTGCATGAATAGAGTAAATATTATCTGTTGAATTGACATTAACAGCTTTATCATCATCAGTTTCGTGGTAGATAGAGTAAAATTGAAGTTTCAAAACAGCGTCAGAACCAATAAAAAAAAAAATAAGGAAAAGAAGAAGAAAATGTTCCTCCTACGTTAAATTAAACAGTGCTGACAGCAGCAGCAGTAGCATCCAAATGGGAAAACATTTCAACTCTTACACAAAGTATGATGAATATGGTAAATGAAAGAGAAAAAGATATACTATAGTACGTTGAAAGTTTTAATACCATAGCTATGAAAAAAAAAAAAAAAAAATTAAGACGTTAATTTTATTTTACAGTCAAAAAATTTATTGTATTTTTCAGTGAACAATCACAGCTTGCACCACAGCATCAAGCTCCTTTGCTAGTTTCAGCATTGGTAGTACTTTTAGGTAACAAGCTTCTAATAAATAATCTACAAGAATGGACCAACGAAGATCGAAATATTTTAACCTTGAGGGTGGAGACAACTCTTCAAAATCAAAGGCCTAAGGTAATCGGACGAGACATGAAAAAGATGATAGACGAATGAATGAAAAAACGCAAGAAAATTTTAAAATAGGAGGCCTAGCTTAAAAAGATAATTGAAAAGGCTGAAGAAAAAACAAGAGATGCTATAAAAAAGCTCAAGCAACAGAGTTTAGCTGTAACCGCCAAAAAAAAAAAAAAAAAAAAAAAAAAGGTGAAAGTAATCGATCACAGAAAACTGCTTCGATGATTTTTGTAAGAAAAAAAAAAAAATCTTATACGTTTCAATTCTTCAATTTGAAAAAAATCAAGACACAGAAAAAGTAGTAGTACACGGAGAGGGAAAAGATGAGCTCAGTGCTCGGAGAGTACCATTAGTTCTCTCCATCAGGTGTCTCTAGCGTCGGAAGCATGATTGTCACGTCTCTGACGTTAGTGTTCACTTGCGCCGGTAGCGTAGAACGGTCGACGGTATACACACGCGAATCGTATGAGTGGGAGGCATGAAGCTCTATAGCCCGAGTACTCGAGTGATTCCGAGCATCTGAAGCTAGGCCATCATGCATCCCGTACATCGCGGCTCTCGAGTCTCATGTAAGAACCTCATTCGTATAGGTTAAAGGTGAGAAGTCATGAAAGGAGAGAGTGAACGATTAAATTTTTTCAGAAGTTAAGGTACTCATCATCGATTATTAATTAACGATTTTAATGAGTGCTTTTATTTGTATTGTATTAATAAAATGCATGTAAACAAATAACAAGAAAGTGTATAGAAACCATACAAGTGCATAGTACACGGTACACTGTACACAAAAGAAAAATCTAACCTATAATCCATAGAGCCATTTCTGTTGATATTTTCACTGTACATTGTGCTTTTTGTATGCTCCACTGATTTGTTTTTTATGATAACTGTGTTAGATAAATATGAAGCAGAATATGAAACAGCCAAGTATATCACCGTCACCAATGTCGTTCGCTTGCCTCAATATCAATAGTTTGTGTTTAAAGTGTAGATGGCTTGTTTAATTTTTTTTTTTTTTTTTTTTATTTCATTATCATTTTAAAGATTCATTCAAAAATTTTATGAGCATCAAAAAATATCAGAGGTTTGCTTTTTTTGGAGGTCAACTTAATCCATTTTCTCTGTGTACTTTGGCATGTTGATTTCAATGAAATTGTCTGTCTCAAGTGAGTAACATTTTCAGTACGTTAAAAATAATAGTTGTTACCATTGCTCATCCTATGTAAAAAAGTGCAGTGTAAATAATACTTTCTAATACAAATTTTAGTGACAACTTTCAATTTTCTCTAGATTCTTGTTCAAGTTTAGAAGGAGAGTATGTCGTTTGTGCTTAAGAGAATGATGGATCGGGAATATTAATCTCTACGAATCCTTTGAACTTATCACGAACTCCGTTTGAAGATTTTAGTAATAAGTTACTTCCACCACCAGATGATCAGCGAGTGGATGCTCAATTGAAGACAGCAAGTAGTAATTCAGGAATTACAAACTGTGGTATGTAATAAGTTAGGAATTTTTTTCATTCATAACTCGAAAACAATATTCAAATAAACACATTTATTTTTTAGAGCCATTCTATGACAATTAAACATATCATGTTTTCTCTGAATGCGTGGGAGAACTTTTTTTTATTAAAAAGAGTTCGAAATCGATCCAAAATATAAACAAAGACTCACAACAAGAATGAGAGTATTGTACTCCTGGTAGATTGGCATACCTTATTGTACAACATGAAAACCAGAGAACAAACTCTTACTAGTAAGTAGGGATAAATACTTTAACATTTGTATATTTGCAGTAAATAATGTCCTTGAAGATTCATGAGACGATCCTTAAAACATTAATGTTATTATAAAATAAAAAAAAAAATATTCAGGCAGATATATAATTGAATTTAATTGAATATTTTCCGTATGTTTATTTGTAGTATAACTCCAGAGTGCTTACATTTTTTGGCAAATGAAACTCACAAATTTTTTCCATTCATACCAAAAGAAGTACTTTATGAAAGAGCCACGAAGCTGCATTCAGCTTATGGTTTATTTTTTTAAGAATAATCACGAATACGTAAGCGAGGACATTTGTTTGAAACTAACAATGCCCCATCTTTGAAAAGGAAATCTTCTTCTAATGGTAAAAAAATATCTTTATGAAAAGGCATTTATAATGTATAAAATAAGTAATACCGATTAAAAATGTGTTTTAGATTCATCTCAGTCTAAAGAATTAAGTTGTTTACGAATTCGTATCTTATAATTAAAAGATGATTTTCAAAAAATTTGGAGCTCTGCTAATTTATTACTGAAACTTCAATTTTACACAAATAATACGGTTCATAAGATATTTGAGTTTTTTCCAGCATTACAGCTTCCGGATGGTTATAAATTAGTACAAATATCCCAGTATTCACTCATACACAGTATTATAATCGTAACATTTACTATTTTGCAGTTTCTTTCTGACTTTGATGCAAAATACACAAATACTAGTGGTTCATTCAAAACTGATTGGCCACCTCTAGCAAAAAAGATCTTCAAGCTGACAAAAAAAGGTAAAATTTTGGAGGATTACGTCAAATCTTCAAAAATTACTGGAAAAGACGGTAATTCATACTTGTTTAATAGTCATACATAATTTCTGTGGCATTTATCTGTAAGATTTTTTTTTACAGATCAAGTAGCAATTTTATCTTTGATGTTGTTACCACACATTTTTCCAAGTATTCAATTACAAGTATTTTTGAAGCATAAAACGATTAAAAGTCGCAATCCCACTATCACTGTATAAATTTGTTGCTTAATAAGAATTATGAGAAATTAACATTTTTTTAACTTGATGTTTTTTTTTATGTTACCAACACAAAACATATTTTAAAAATTCAAAATATTCTTAGACTCACTGTAACTTTATTATTCAGCCTTTGTGCATTTTAATTGTCTTATGACACTTCATTCTGTTCAGTAACATGTGTCTTTATTCTCATGTCAATGATTTGTAGGACACTAAAGACATTAACGAGACATTGAAAACCATCCAAAATGAAATGAGAAATGTACACTCAGAACACATGATCACTTTTTCAAATCCGCATATTGTTCTAGCAGGAAAAGATTTGAAGAATATTGTTTAAACCTACATTTTATTAGACAAGTATCAATATATATTATAATTTTCGCTTGATGCAATAGACATTTGTTATGAGATTGAAAAACTTTTTGGGGATCAATTCCCATTAATTTGTAATCACGTATGGTAGTATTTGGAAAGGAAATTATATAATTACCAAGAAACAAATGGTGGAGCTGTTGTTGCAAATTTGAAACATGCTATGGAAAAAATATTGTAATCCAGCTTACACTGTTTACAATTTATGGCTTAAACTTCCTATTTTTACAATTAAAATAATATATTAATGTCATTTTTATAATTCAAACAACCTAAAGTGTAAAATAATTGTAGAAAATTTGAATGTTTATTGATTCAATGTATCTATAGCCAAAAAAATTTATATTGATTTATTTATTCGAATTTGATCGAATTTAATAAAAAGTGTTACAATCATACACTGCGTAGCTTGGAAAATTTTTAAAAAGTGCGCTCATATCATCTTTAATTGAAATTATCAATGTTTTAAGGGTGTAAAAATACTTAGAGTTAAAGTGTCTGTTGACTAAGTATCAAAAAAAAGTGAACGTAAACCACGCACGTTATGATTTTGCACATGATTGTATTTCATTTGCCCATGCAAGAATCATTCATTAAGCGGTTTCATGTACAATATTGTGTTTTGGTAATTTATATGACAGTACATATAGACTTGTATGCTTAATCATTTAAAATTTTTATCATCAGTTTCCGATGATTACAAATTATAATTAATGGTTGCAATTTAAATTCTTAATAATTTTATATAAATAACGTGATTCAATTATTCTAAGACTTACTTTGTAACAAATTGAATTTATGTTACAGTAGAATAATCAATTTACTCAGTTATATAAATAAAAAAATTTTTTTTTTCCAGAACACTTGAGTATAATGGATGCTGATGTAGAGAGTTTGCAAAAAGAAGTGATGAAGTTTACTCTATCATTGTACAATAATCCCTACATACCGCACAAAAGCATCAATGAAATAATTTATTTCATAAATACTTTTTTAGTAGAGAAATTCATCCCACATTTACAGAAACAAATAAAAAAAGCCTCTTAACCCCAAAGTGGTAACGTTTTACATAAGACAAATTTTGTTTTAAAGAAAAAAAAAGATATTTTCAATGACTTCCTCACAGAAAATCGACGATTCAAAATGTATGAGAAACATTGTAATTTCGTTCCACCTATTTTAATTCAAATTGAAAAAGAACTTGTGAATGATTTTGATTCAGAGGGTAGGTCTTTAAATAAGATAAAGTCCGTATGTGCTGCTAATGTGTCGCTAAAAGATACTTTAAAGTCATTTCTTTGGACAAAAACTGGGAATGTTTGACGAGATAATAAATTTTATCAATGATTTGAACAATGATGACACTTCCTTACGTAATATCATGCAAGGCGAGTTGTGGAAGAGTAAATATCATGATACCTCCAAAATTGTACTTCCACTTTTTTTCTATTTTGACGAGTTTGAGACTCGAGACCCTTTAGGCAGTCATGCCGGATCACAAAAAATGTGCGAATGTTACGCCTCACTTGGATGTTTACCACCACATATTTCTGCCAAGACCGATAAAATTTTTTTAATAAGCTTATTTCATTCAAAATGCTTGAAGATGTTTGGAAATAACGCTGTTTTTTCTCATATTATTTCTCAACTTAATAAGCTGCCTGAAGAAGGGATAAACTTTATAGTAAATAATACTCAAAATACAGTATTTTTTTATTGTCCCCTTATTCTTGGTGATAATTTAGGACTTAACACTATTTGTGGTTTCCAAGAAAGTTTCTCAGCTGAATTATTTTGTAGAATATGTACCGCAACAAAAACACAGTGTTCTTGTATGTCTAAAGAAAATCAAACATTATTGAGAAATACGAAAGTATATAACGAGGCTATTAAAAATAACAATCTGTTGAGTATTGGCATAAAAAAGCCTTGCGTTTTCAATAAAATCGACTAGTTTGATATCACTGAAAATTATACACTTGACGTGATGCATGACATTGCAGAGGGTGTCGCTGTATACGTATACTAGAGGAAAAGTTTTGAACGCTCTTATAAACGACAAAATTCTTACTTTGAACACCATTAATGCAAGAATCGAAAAATTTAAATACAGTGATATTGAAATAATAATAAACCACGACCACTGTTTTTCTCATCTGAAGATGGTTGGCATTTAAAATTAAAACAGTCGGCTTCTGAAATGATATGCTTAGCAAGAAACGTGGGGTTGATTTTAGGCGATTTAATTCCACCTAAAAATAAATACTGGGAATTGTACTTATATCTACGAAAAATTGTTGGAATTTTTACGGGCCCTGTATTAACAAAAGGCCAGATAAAAAGTGCTGTACAACTTGTTCAGTGCCATAACAGTTTATACTTAATGTATTTTGGAGCGCTTAAACCAAAAATGCACTTTTCACTTCATTACGTAACAGTAATGCTTTTAAATGCACCAGCTTTTAATTACTCTGCCATTAAATTCAAGAGAAAAAATTGGCAGATAAAACAAACTTCAGTAGGAATTGCGACGAATGTCAACTTACTAATGACCATGGCAATTCGACACCAATTGCAAATATGTCAAAATTTAGACTACGTCTCTGATGTCCACAGTGACATTGAATATGGACCAGTAGATCTTTTGGATGCAACATCAATAATATGATGTTATGCACCGAACATTCCCTCGACTAAAACAATAAAAAGTTTGAAATACGTAAATATTCTTGGTAAAAAATTTTCCGGAGGAAGGATCTTTGTCCGGAAAATAACGCCTGAAAAAACTCAATTGAGTGTAATAGAAAACATATATTCATTCAATGATAAGACCTATTTTTAAACTAAAAAGTTAGATACCCTGTATGGTTTCTATACGCTTTCTTGTTATTTGTTTACATGTATTTTATTAATACAATACAAATAAAAGCACTCATTGAAATCGTTGATTAATAATCAATGATAAGTACCTTAACTTCTGAAAAAATTTAATCATGCACTCTCTCCTTTCATGATTTCTCACCTTTAACCTGTAGAAATAAGATTCATACATGAGACTCGAGAGCCACGATGTACGATATGCATGATGGCCTAGCTTCAGACGCTCGGAATCACTCGAGTACTCGGGCTATAGAGCTTCATGCTCCCCACTCAAATGATTCGCATGTGTATACCGTCGACCAATCTATGCTACCGGCGCAAGTAAATACTAACGTCAGAGACGTGACAATCATGCTTCCGACGCTAGAGACACCTGATAAAGAGAACTCATGGTACTCTCCAAGCACTAAGCTCATCTTTTTCCTCTCCGTGTAGTAGCAGCAGCATCAGCATCAGCAGCAGCAGCAGCAACAGTAGTAGAAGTAGTAGTAGTAGAAGTAGTAGTAGTAGTAGTAGTAGTAGTAGTCTTTTTTTTTTTTTTTTTTTTTTGTGGAGGGAGGGGAAATGCATTAAGGCACACCGCAGGATTAGCGGTAGTGTGGAACTCTGTGAATTTTTTTTATTAGACCACCCATACCCACTAAAACTCCCCCCATGCCGCGTGGCTCTTAATCCACCCTGGAACCGCGTTAGCATTACTTCAGGGTAGAGCCACCAGGGAGACCATTGCGTCTCACAGCATTAACGAGATAACTTGCCACCATTTGCTAGAGGTGCTGATCCTCTCGAGTCCTAAAAAAAACTCGGGGTCCCTGAGGACCATCACCCTGTCTAGCGGTCAATAGTAGGCCGCTTATCTAGCAAGCACCACTATAAGCTTAATGCTTTCGCTTGCTGATAGGTAAAAAATTACCCATCGCAGCCTGGGTCCACATTAGCCTGCCTTTCAACTCAAGACCACTTTGCCTTATTTTTGTCCTGCTTAGACCTCATCCCTGGCCTCTTCTAGGACTCTTCTTAATAAAGGGCAGCTCCCACTGCCTGCTTCGTGCTTGTTGTCCGTTGTTAGGCAAAGGAAGCACCGTAGTGGAATTGGACACTCTTTGTTCCGGTGGTTTGAGCTTCCACACCAGAAGCAGAGCTTGGATCTGTTCACGTTCTTACAGTTGCATTAGACGTGTCCATATCCCAGGCATTTGAAACATCTTGTTACTTCAAGTCTTTTTCGAATTCGACAGCTTACGAAGCCAACTCGTAACCTGCCTTCCTCTTCTACTTGTCTGGCAGATGCTTTGTCCACCTTTATTAACGCCAGCCTCTGCCCTCTGGCATTTGGCTTTAAGAGAGCTACTTCTGGCTCCTGGCTCTTAAGTCCAAAAGTTCTAGCCAAAACCTCTTGGACCTCATCTTCCTCTACAATGGCATCCAGGTCTCGGACCTCTAATGTCACTTTTCTGTTGTTCATTTTGACAGTACCCTGTCCGGCTACCGATTTTTCAATTTGCTGTGAGAATGCAATAGCATTCTCTACACCTTTGGCCTTAATAGGTATGTCTCCTTTTTTTGTATAGACAACACTTTGAACTGCCACATTAGCCTTATCAGGGTCAAAGTTCACCTTCATCGTCCTCAGCACCTTTGCAAAGGTCTGCCCTTCAGCCATTTTCACTGCTACAGTTGTTGTCACATCCACTTTTTTTTTCTGGCTTGTTTCGTTATTCAGGTGATATTCTTCTTGTTTGCCACTGCCTATTTTCTTTGTAATTAAAGGCATGGTTTGCTGGCGTTTCTCAGGGCTGTCAAATGGGCTACTGTTTTTTTTACTTCGTTCTATTTCCTTTAGGGCAATGTTCAGGGTTTTTTACTGTACACGCCGTCGAAAATTGTCTTTCATTTGTTCTCTCCACTGCAGGGATTTGAATGACGACTTCCAAGCGTTTGCATACACTTTTTCTTCATAAAAAAAGCCTTTTCTTAGCACCTCTGCTCTTGAAGGTGTTTAAGCGCGGCTTTGAGCCCGTTCTTCCCAGCGTTTGCTGTGTTACCGTACTTATCATTAATTGCTTGTAGCGTCTCTGTTAAGTCTTTTGTTGCTGATTGACCTTCATCAGTCACTTGCTCTCGCTTTACTCTGAGCTAAGCACCTTCTTCTTCTAGAGAGGCAAGCTCCTTCCTTGTCTGGTTGCTAAATACTGACACGGTGCTGTCCTCGGTGTCGTTAGTGCCTATGCTTGACAGGCTTCCTCTTCGTCCTTTGTCCGTTGGAAAGGGCCATGAAACTTTTAGCAGTCCCTGTTGGCCATAAGACACGTCTTTGTGCCCCCCCCCCCTCAGAATCCGTCGGGCCTGCGTCAGTCACCCAGGCTTTTACCGGATCGGAACTGCCGGCGGATTCCCTCAGAGAGGTTACCACCTGGGGTACTAGTTTTACATCGACGTTCTTAATTTTGGCATCTTTTTAGTGTCATACTGACCCACGAAGGCCAGCACTACCCTTATTTTCTAGAAATAAGTATTTGGAAAGGGTTAAAACCAGGGAAGCAGCCCTTTCTGTTACCAGAAAAAACCGCTACTTGCTCGGGCCGGCCGGGAGTCGCCACTCTCCCTTAGTTTCACCCACGAAGACTGCCATGACGTTGAGTAACAAGTGTAAGAATGGTGTTCGTGTGTAATGAATGTATTGTTGGTACACAACGGTCATCCCAGCAAGACGAGCGGCATGTGTACAGTCCCGAGACTGCGCAAACAACCCAACAAAACGGGCCGGCGTAAGGCACTAAGGTTCCGCCGTAGTGCCGCCTCAGTGGTAGTAAGCCTAGATTAGTCGGCCCACCACGTCTTTTTTGTTTATGAGGCGTACAGCCATATCAGATGTGGTTACCCAGACTTACCCGGGCCTCATCATCTGGCTTTACCCGCCACCAGGCCTCCAACGCAAGCCCGGAAAAGGACCTGCCACACGCAACCCAGAACAATCCGTAAGTGTCCCTGTGTTTGTTTAGTGAGACTGTGTGATGCATGTATCTTAGAAGAGTGCTTTAACCGCCACTAACTTCTATACACGACGGGTGCTAGTTTTTGTTGGCCCGCGTTAAGCAATGGAGTGCCACCCACGGAAGCAGGAGAAGGCGAAGAACAAGGAGCATAAGCAGAGCCAGCCCATGCATCCACAACGATGGAGACATGGGGCACTAGTCCTCCTTCCACATCGCCGCAGATACACTCGCCAACGCCACACACGCCTCCCGATCCACGCCCCCGACCACCACCACAGAGAGCCACCCCAGCTGCTTATCATCACCTCATATTTTAAGAGGAAGCCCCTATCCGCCACCCGGGGAAGCGCCCGCTATGGAAAAACTAGCAAAAACCTTACCCAGGAGTAGTAGTAGTAGTAGTAGTAGTAGTAGTTTTTTTTTTTTTTTTTTTTTTTATGTGGAGGGAGGGGAAATGCATTGAGGCACACCGCAGGGACAGCGGTAGTGTGGGACTCGGTGGATTTTTTTTTTTTTATTGGACCACCTATACCCACTAAACCCCCCCCCCCATGCCGCGTGGCTTTTGATCCACCCCGGAACCGCGTTAGCTGTTGTTGAAACAGCCAAACTATTTAATATATATGGTGAGGACAGGGTATGCCGGGAGATGCTAAGAAAGAATAATAGGCTATCTTTGAGGAAATAAATATTCTTTACATTTATGGAACTTAGACTTAACAATGTTAGTTAGCAATAAGCCAACACGCAGATTCCGGCATACAAATGAACAACACAACAAGACACTCGGACTCAGCTCTCGAATCACACACGACGATCACACCACGCTGTTGCGTACAGTTATAGGTTATTCACGTGAACACGTGACGTTATGATTATACACACTGGACGCGAAAGCAGCACACACGCTAAAAGGGTACACGCACACCCTAGAGTAGTACACGATTGATACAATGCCCGTGGACGTGTTACACATACGCAGAAACGGATACACAACAAAGCAACGCACCAAACCACGCTAATACGTTGACGCGAATCTCTATGCTCAATGCCGCGTACAAGCATCCATATTACCTACGAACGCTCATGAAGCTATCGAGGCGGAACAAATTCGCAAACGCGCTTACGATTTGATACAATTGGCCATACGGTGACAAATACCTGCGGCGTCGAGGGTTGACGGCTCCGAGGAAGATCTCCGCAGAAGAACGGCAGGAATTAACCAGAGAACCCCTCAGCAGTCGACCAGAGAAAAGCTCCCAGTGAGTGTGGACGAGTACAGCCTGTCTAGGCAGATGGAGATCAGCCCCAGGTTAGCAGCAGTGCAGTGAGTGTACGCAGATGGAGGTCAGCTTCAGGGTTAGCAGCAATGCAGTGGGTCTTTTTCGCTCAGGTTAGAGGACAGCTCAGTGATCAGCGGGAGAGACGTATCCAGGGCTAGAGTAGTATAGCAACTGCCGCTTTTCGGTAGACGCACGCCGTTTCTCGCTTCTTTTTTTTTCTACCGCTTTCTCTGTCTCTCTTTCCTACTTTCCTCGCATCACAACTAACTCCCCACCCTTTTCTTTAACCTACTAGCCAACGCTGAACATGCCGCCCGCCTATTTACCTAGGGTGAATATTTGCTTACTAAGTGGTGTGGGTCGTAGGAATTGCCTCTGTCTCTAACAGAAGGGGGCAAACTCGAGAGACGTGTCGACGAAGGGTTTCGGTAGCGGTTTTGACTGTAACTACCCGTACCAGAGCGTCAGGTCCTGGGTGGGTGGCAATTATTCGGGCTAATGGCCATTTTGCAGGAGGGTTACGTTCATCTCTCACGAGGACCATACTTCCAACTGCCAGGCTAGTCGTAGGGGAGCGCCACTTATTGCGTTCCTGCAACTGTTAAAGATACTCCTCAGACCAGCGTTTCTAAAAGTCGGTTTTCTGCCTTTGAAGAAGTTGGAAACCGTTAAGACGAGTAAGTGGTACATCCGGGTGCTTCTCGCCTGGGATCAGAAAGGAAGATTCCCCTATCAAAAAGTGAGCTGGGGTGAGAGCCTGCAGATCGTTCGCGTCCTCAGCGAGCGAAGTCAAGGGACGAGAATTGAGGCAAGCCTGAATCTCTGTTAACAACGTGTACAATTCCTCGTAAGTGAGAGCGTGTTCCCCAATTGTTCGTTTTAGATGATGCTTGGTGGACTTCACGCCCGCTTCCCAAAGTCCTCCACAATGGGGCGAGCTTGGTGGGATAAAGGACCAAGTGGTATCGTCGTTAGCTAGTACAGCGGCTGCTCTCTGATAAAAGATAGAAGCTCGATGGAACATATCCTTTAGTTCATGGTCAACTCCATGAAAGGTGGTAGCGTTGTCACTGAATAACCGTTTACAAGGCCCGCGACGGCTGACAAACCGACGGAAGGCTGCAATAAATGCAGCAGAAGTGAGGTCGCTCACAAGCTCAAGATGGATAGCTCGAGTAGTAAAGCAAACAAAGAGTACTATGTACCCCTTGCTCGTACAGTTTCCTCGAATTTTGCTGGGTCTCACGGAGATGGGTCCGGCATAATCTAGTCCTGCCTTCAGAAAGGCGCGGGCGACAGTTACTCGGTCTGAAGGTACATCCCCCATCATCTGATAAATCAGCTTAGGCTTCACCTTTTGACACGGGACACATTGACGTACTAAAGTCTTGACTATCTTGTTTCGGCCCATGATCCATACCCATCGTGAAACAGTCGCTGATGTCAGAAGAGGTCCACCGTGGAGGCAAAGAAAATGAGCTCGCCGGACAAACAGGCGACTTAGAGCTGAACGGCCCGAGAGGATGGGGGGGTGTTTGCGATCAATTGACAGGGTTGCCTTGGATAGACGCCCCCTAACTCGAAGGATTCCGGTTTCCGGATCAAAGATCGGATTGAGCTTGTTCAAAAAATGATGCTTCGGCAACGGCTTCTGTTGTGACAGGTTTCCCAATTCTGTCGCAAAATCGTGTGATTGTGACAACCGGATAGCGACGTGGCGGGCTTGAGACAACTCGGCTGACGATAGAAAAGGGGCCAGGGGGGTTAAACCTGACCGTTTTGCTCGGAGAACTCGAAGAGGACGTAGGCAGTACGTGATAACTCGCTCCAGCTTGGACAGAGAAGAGAACCGAGTGAGCAATTCTGGCTCTTTTGGGGTCGAAATAGTGGTGAAAACTCGAGCCCTTTGAGCTTGTACCGGCTAACGAGGGGGACCCTGGAGCAGCCAGGACGGTCCATACCACCACAGACGGGAGCCGATCAGGCTCGAGGGTGTGCAACCCCGCGAGGCGAGATCAGCCGGATTTTCACTGGAGGGTACGTGAGACCAAGTAGCGGTAGGCAGTTCGGTTTGAATGAATGCTACGCGGTTAGCCACGAACGTTTTCCACTGCCGAGGGTGTTTGTTAAGCCAATCGAGGACGATCTAGCTATCGGTCTAAGCAATTACTGGTAATGGACGAAAGAAGTCAGAATTTCGAATATGACGGATTAACTTGACCAGAAGAGCGGCGGCGCACAACTCAAGGTTAGGTATGCTTAGGGTCTTGACTGGAGCTACCTTGGTCTTTGATATAAGCAAATTACTGTGGTGTCCGCCTGCCTTTGTTGTAACCTTGAGGTACAGAACTGCCGCCATGCCCTGTTTAGACGCGTCGGAAAACCCGTGGAGTTCGTATTTCTGATCAGTGCTTGTCCCAATCCAACGGGGAATGGTTAGCTCGTTTAGGTTGGGGAGGGACTCACAATAGGAAATCTGTTGTTTACGCATCTCAACGGGGATGGGTTCGTCCCAACCACAACGCAATATCCACAGGTCTTGCATCAAGAACTTGGCTTGGACCACTACGGGTGAGACCCAGCCAAAAGGGTCATACAGTCGGGTGATTTGAGAAAGAACCATACGTTTGGTGACGTTCCCTTTAAGATTCTCAGGTGGGTTAATTTGGAACGTGAACTCGTCTTTCGAGGGGTTCCATTCAAGTCCCAATATCTTAACTACTCCATCTTCACCGACACCCTTTATGTAGCCGTTTGGCCCTTCACATTTACTCGTGGGAATAAGGTCAGGATGATTAGCGGACCACTTGTCCAACGTCATCCCAGCGGTGGCGAGAATAGATATGAGTTCCTTCCTCTTGTGCAAAGCTCCACTGAGAGTGTCATCTCCAACGAACATATCATCCACGTAGGTCCCTTCCTCAATGATTTGAGCTCCTTGGGGGAACTTATGACGTTCGTCGGTAGCTAGTTGCCTGAGTGTGCGGATTGCTAAGAAGGGAGCGCAGTTCGTACCGTAAATCACGGTAGTTAAGCGATAATCCACGGGAGGGACATCTGGGGAGGGAGCCCATAGAATTCTTTGATAGTCTTGATGAGCCGGCTCCATCCGTATTTGCCTGAATATCCTCACGATGTCCGCTGTAAAAGCGTAGCGGGGTCTACGCCAATTAAGTAATACGAGCGACAGCTCAGCTTGAAGGGGAGGACCGGAATGCAGGTAATCATTCAGTGAATGGCTTCGTGTTCTCCTGGATCCATCGAAAACGACTCTAACCTTTCGTTTATGGGTGGGACCGGTGACGACGGCATGATGAGGCAGGTACCAGGCTGTTTGATTATTGACCGCGGCCGGAGGCACCTTAGCCATGTGTCCCTGAGCTTCGTAACAGGATAAGAATTCTTAATACTGGTCACGGAGCCAGGAATCTTGGGTTAGGCGCCTATGTAAACTGGTCAGTGTCGCTAGAGCCGTCTGCCTTGTTTCTCGGCCCAGGGGGGGTATGCCCTCCTTGAGAGGCAATTGGACCATGTAGCAGCCATCCCGGTCACGGCTATGCGTCGTTTGATACTGCCATTCACAGTATTCTGAATTCAGCTCGGCTAAGGAAGAACTGGTTGCGATCTCATCTACGGTCCAAAACCTTTGGATGAGATCGCTGAGTTGATCCTCATACGTAGTGTGCAGAACGTATATGGATTGAGGGCCTGGATTAACCGCCCGCCTTGGCAAGCTTTCAGCTATGATTCCAGACACTATCCATCCTAGGGTGGTGTTTTGAGCAATCAGGTTTGTGTTAGGGAACCTCTTCAACCCTGATTTAAGGAGCTTGCCATAAACGTCCGCCCCAAGAATAACATCTACTGATTCTCCCTTCCAAAATTCTGGATCCGCTAACTCGAACTTCCTTATAGCTGACGGTTGAAGAATTGGCGGGCTCCGATCTGAGAGGTGAGAAGTCAAACGGAGTAGCACAAGGGCGCTCAATTTAAGGGAGGGTTGGGTGGACCTTAGTGAACGTAGTCGGAGTGTCACTATTGCCTTAGAGACTCCAGAATGAGACGCTCCGATGCCTTCAAGGGTAATTTGAATGGGTATCTTCGGTAATCTCAACAATTGCACCATGGATTCGGTAACGAAAGAACTTTCGGATCCTTGATCTAGTAAGGCTCTAGCCTTGATTATCGTGCCTGAGGGTCCAAGTATCTCGATCTGAGCTGTAGCAAGAATCACTGACGAGATGGGCAAGGAAGGGGCCGAGTGGTAGGACTTGACATTGAATCCTGAATCCAAACCTTTAGGACGTGGTAAATTGGATCCTGAAACGTTGCGCTGATCAAGCGATTTAGGCTTCTCAAGATGCAGCAGAGTATGGTGGGTGTCCTTACAGGTAAGGCAGCGAACAATTGATTCGCAGGCGTCAAACCGATGGCTTCCTAAGCAGTTGAAACATAAGCTGAAACGGCGGGCTTCATTTTTCCTTTCAAAAGATGTCAAGGCCTTGAACTGTGGGCATTTCCAAATTCGATGCACACCATTGCAGAGGGGACAAGCTGGGAAGTTTGAGCTTCTCAATTGCTTAGCTAAATGCGCCTTGCGTATAGGGCCAGTGTTTGAAGCACCCTGGTTGTTATTCAGAGCAGGGTTAGATGCGGTCACCCTGGAACCTAATCCCAGCATACTTAATCCTTGCACTCAATTTTCTATAAATTCTATAAATTTAGCGAAAGTAGGGAAACGGTCAAGAGCGTTTAATTCAGTAGAACTACTGCTGGCGCGTGCTACCGCAGAACGGTCAGTGACACTCATGTCGAGTTCCCAGGCCTTCCTTGAAATGGTGTCCAAACGCCCAGACAAAAGGTGGATCAGCCACACGTTCCAGTGCTGGACTGGCATTTTGAGGTTCTCCAAAGCCTGGACTATGCGTTGTGCTTCGTCACTAAAAGTCCTTAAGTCCTTGGCAGACTCACGAGTCGAGTGGGGAAGGGCATAAAGTGCATTTAGTAAGTTATTGATGGTCAACCGAGGATTGCAGAAACGCTCTGGCCAGGTCTTCCAAGTGGAAGTGTAGTTTTCTCCCTTCAGAGCTACATCCTTGACTAAATTAGAGGCTACCCCGGTGAGGCATGATTTTAAGTATTGTAATTCATTTACATCTGGAATCGACCCAACCTCGTGAACTAAGGATTCGAACAGTCCAGAAAAACTTTCCTAATCTTCATAATTACCTGAGAAGGTAGGGAGCGCTAATTTAGGTAAGTGGGCCAATTGGTGATCAATGTTGACGGAAACGTTCGATTCATTTTTTCCTCGGGGGTTAAAATCTTCTAGGGCCTCTAGCTCAGTGAGCACGTTTAACAGGACGTCCATGTAATTCTCATATTGCTTTGAAACAGCGAAAAACGCCTCGGTGGTTACATACGAGTCGGAGGAAGCACCGTCAAGAACGATAATGTCAGCGTGCGTAGACCGAGCTTCATGCCACACTTTATCGAGAGCATGAATACCATTAGTAATAGCGTGTTTTGTGAGAGAGTTGCGCACGTCGGCGGGAAGACTCGAAAAACGGTGACTCATAGTCTCTATTTCTTTGAAGCGCGCTGTTTGCAGCAGGACGGCCTTCTTCAGCGTAGATGGGCTCATAGTTGCTAGGCAGGGGTACGCGCTATAGAACTAGACGCTTACGCTACGTGAGAATATATCAACAATTCTCAAGGTTAACTTAAGGGGTCTGCCTGTTAAAACTGATGCTACTGGGAGAAAGAGAGACAGAAAGCGAGACGCACGCCGCTGAAACACGAAACCGACGCGCAATCGTAACACAGCCCGACATACAATTCCTCACCCGGGGCACCAAAAAATGTTGTTGAAACAGCCAAACTATTCAATATATATGGTGAGGACAGGGTATGCCGGAAGATGCTAAGAAAGAACATTAGGCTATATTTAAGGAAATATATATTCTTTACATTTATAGAACTTAGACTTAACAATGTTAGTTAGCAATAAGCCAACACGCAGATTCTGGCATACAAATGAACAACACAACAAGACACTCGGACTCAGCTCTCGAATCACACACGACGAGCACACCACGCTGTTGCGTACAGTTATAGGTTATTCACGTGAACACGCGACGTTATGATTATACACACTGGACGCGAAAGCAGAACACACGCTAAAAGGGTACACGCACACCCTAGAGTAGTACACGATTGATACAATGCCCGTGGACGTGTTACACATACGCAGAAACGGATACACAACAAAGCAACGCACCAAACCACGCTGGTACGTTGACGCGAATCTCTATGCTCAATGCCACGTACAAGCATCCATATTACCTATGAACGCTCATGAAGCTATCGAGGCGGAACAAATTCGCAAACGCGCTTACGCTTTGATACAATTGGCCATACGGCAACAAAAACCTGCGGCGTCTAGGGTTGACGGCTCCGAGGAAAATCTCCGCAGGAGAATGGCAGGAATCGACCAGAGAACAGCTCAGCAGTCGACCAGAGAAAAGCTCCCAGTGAGTGTGGACGAGAACAGCCCGTCTAGGCAGATGGAGATCAGCCCCAGGTTAGCAGCAGTGCAGTGAGTGTACGCAGATGGAGATCAGCTCCAGGGTTAGCAGCAATGCAGTGGGTCTTTTTCGCTCAGGTTAGAGGATAGCTCAGTGATCAGTGGGAGAGATGTACCCAGGGCTAGAGTAGTATAGCAACTGCCGCTTTTCGGTAGACGCGCGCCGTTTCTCGCTTCTCCTTTCTTCTACCGCTCTCTCTGTCTCTCTCTTCTACTTCCCTCGCATCACAACTCACTCCCCACCCTTTTTTTTAACCTACTAGCCAACGCTGAACATAAGCATTACTTCAAAGTGGAGCCAACAGGGAGACCATCGTGTCTCACAGCATTAACGAGCTAACTCCCTACTATTTGCTAGAGGTGCTGATGCTCTCGAGTCCTAAAAAGGACTCGGGGTCCCTGAGTACCAGCACCTTGTCAAGCTCTCCATAGTAGGCCGCCTACTTAGCCAGCACCACTATAAGCTTAATGCTTTCCCTTGCTGATAGGTAAAAAGTACCCAGCGCAGTGTGGGTCCACATAAGCCTGTCTTTCAACTCAAGGCCTTTTTGCCTTATTTAATTCCTGCTTGAGCCTTATCCCTGGCCTCTTTCAGGGCTCTTCTGAATGAAGGGCAGCTTCCGCTGCCTGCTTCGTGCTTGTTGTCCGTTGTTGGGCAAAGAAAGCACCGTGCTGGGCCTGGACACTTTTTCTTCCGGTGGTTTGAGCTACCACACTGAAAGCACAGCTTAGATCTGTTTTCGTTCTCACAGTTGCCCGAGACGTGTCCATATCCCAGGCATTTGTAACATCTTATTACTTCAATTCTTCTTCGTATTCGGCAGCTTATGAAGCCAACTCGTAACCTGCCTTCCTCTTCTACTTGTCTGGCAGTTGTTTCGTCCACCTTGATTAAAGCCAGCCTCTGTCCTCTGGCATTTGGCTTTGAGAGAGTTACTTCTGGCTTCTGGCTCTTAAGTCCAAAAGTCCTAGCGAAAGCCTTTTTGACCTCATCTTTCTCAACAATGGCATCCAGGTCTCGGACCTCTGAAGTTACTTTTCTGCTGCTTATTTTGACAGTACCTTGTCCGGCTACCGACTTTTCAATTTGCTGTGAGAATGCAGTAGCATTCTCTACACCTTTGGCCTTAATGAGTATTTCATCTTTTTTTGTAGTGACAACACTTTGGATTGACACGTCAGTCTTATCGGGGTCAAAATTCACCTTCATCGTCTTCAGCACCGTTGCAAAGGTCTGTCCTCCAGCCATCTTCACTTCTACTGTTGTTGTGGCGTCTACTTTTTTTTTCTGGCTTGTTTTGTCATTCAGGAGAATTTCTTATAGTTTGCCACTCACTGTTATCTTTTTCTTTGAAGACATAGTATGCTGGCGTTTCTTAGGGCTGTCCGATGGGCTCCTGTTTCTTTTACTACGTTCTATTTGTTTTAAGGCAGTGTTCAGGGTCTTCTTCTGAACATGCCGTCGAAAATTATCTCGCCTTTGCTCCCTTTACTGCAGGGATTTGAATGACGACTTTCAAGCGTTAACATGAATTTCTTCTTTATAAAGAAAGCCTTTATTTAGCACCTCTGACTTTTGAAGGTGTTCTAGCGCGGCTTTTAGCCCATTCTTAACAGCGTTGGCTGTGTTGCCGTACTTATCGTTTATTAATTTTAGCGTTTCTGTTATATTTTTCGTTGCTTATTTGACTTTATTAGCCAATTGCTGTCGCTTAACTCTAAGCTTAGCACCATCTTCTTCAAAAGAGGCAAGCTCCTCCCTTGGCTGATTGCTAAATACTGATACGTTGCTGTCCTCCGTATCGTTAGTGCCTATACTCGACAGGCTTCCTCTTCGTCCTTTGTCCGTTAGAAAAGGCCATGGAACATTTAACAGTCCCTGTTGGCCATGAGACACGTCTTTATGGCCTCCTCCAGAATCCGTGGGGCCTGCGTCAGTCACCTGGGCTTTCACCGGATCGGAACTGCCGGCGGATTCCCTCAGAGAGGTTACCGCCTGGAATACTTGTTTTGCATTGACGTTTTTCATTTTGGCATCTTTTTGTGTCTAACTGACCCGCGAAGGCCAGCACTACCCTTTTTTCTAGAAACAAGTATTTGGAAAAGGTTGAAACCACGGCAGCAGCCCTCTCTGTCACCAGAGAAGACCGCTACTTGCTCGGTCCAGCTGGGAGTCGACACTCTCCCTTAGTTCCACCCACCGAGACTGCCCTGGCGTTGAGTAACAAGTGTAAGAATGGTGTTCGTGTGTAATGTATGTATTTGTTGGTACACAACGGTCATTTCAGGGAGACGAGCGGCAGGTGTACAGTCCCGAGACCGCGCAGACAACCCAACAAAACAGGCTGGCGTAATGCACTAAGGTGCCGCCATATAGCCTCCTTAGTGGTAGTTAGCCTAGATAAGTCGGCCCACCACGTCTTTTTTGTTCATGAAGCGTACAGCCATATTAGATGTGGTTACCCAGACTTACCCGGGCCTCATCATCCGGCTTCACCCGTCGCCGGACCCGCAACGCAAGCCCGGAAAAGGACTCGCCACACGCAACCCAGAACAATCCGTAAGTGTCCCTGTGTTAGTTTAGGGAGAGTGTGTGATGCATGTATCTGAGAAGAATGTTTCAACCGCCGCTTACTTCTATACACGACGGGTGCTAGTTTTTGTTGGCTCGCATCAAGCAATGGAGTGCCACCCACGGAAGCAGCAAAAAGCGAAGACCAAAGAGCACAAGCAGAGCCGGCCCATGCATCCACACCGACGGAGGCATGGGGCACTAGTCCCCCGTCCACATCGCCGCAGATACACACGCCCCCCGATCCACGCCCCCGACCACCACTACAGAGAGCCACCCCAGCTGCCCATCGTCACCTCATATTTTAAGAGGATGCCCCTATCCGCCACCCGGGAAAGCGCCCGCTATGGAGAAACTAGCAAAAACCTTACCCAGGAGTAGTAGTAGTAGTAGTAGTAGTAGTAGTAGTAGTAGTTTTTTTTTTTTTTTTTTTTTTTTTTTTTTTTTTTTTTTTTGTGGAGGGAGGGGAAATGCATTGAGGCACACCGCAGGGACAGCGGTAGTGTGGGACTCGGTGGATTTTTTTTATTAGACCACCCATACCCACTAAAACCCCCCCCATGCCGCTAGGCTTTTGATCCACCCCGGAACCGCATTAGCATTACTCCAGGGTGGAGCCACCAGGGAGACCATCGCGTCTCACAGCATTAACGAGCTAACTCGCCACCATTTGCTAGAGGTGCTGATGCTCTCGAGTCCTGAAAAGGACTCGGGGTCCCTGAGGACCAGCACCTTGTCTAGCGCTTCATAGTAGGCCGCCTACTCAGCCAGCACCACTATAAGCTTAATGCTTTCCCTTGCTGATAGGTAAGAAGTACCCAGTGCAGCGTGTGTCCACATAAGCCTGTCTTTCAACTTAAGGCCTTTCTGCCTTATTTTGATCCTGCTTGGGCCTTACCCCTGGCCTCTTTCAGGGCTCTTCTGAATAAAGGGCAGCTTCCGCTGCCTGCTTCGTGCTTGTTGTCCGTTGATGGGCAAAGGAAGCACCGTGCTGGGCCTGTACACTCTTTCTTCCGGTGGTTTGAGCTTCCACACCGAAAGCACAGCTTGGATCTGTTTTCGTTCTCACAGTTGCCCGAGACGTGTCCATATCCCAGGCATTTGTAACATCTTATTACTTCAATTCTTCTTCGTATTCGGCAGCTTACAAAGCCAACTCGTAACCTGCCTTCCTCTTCTACTTGTCTTGCAGTTGTTTCGTCCACCTTGATTAAAGCCAGCCTCTGTCCTCTGGCAATTGGCTTTAAGAGAGTAACTTCTGGCTCCTGGCTCTTAAGTCCAAAAGTCTTAGCGAAAGCCTTTTTGACCTCGTCTTCCTCAACAATGGCATCCAGGTCTCGGACCTCTAAAGTCACTTTTCTGCTGCTTATTTTGACAGTACCTTGTCCGGCTACCGACTTTTCAATTTGCTGTGAGAATGCAGTAGCATTCTCTACACCTTTGGCCTTAATAAGTATGTCTCCTTTTTTTGTAGTGACAACACTTTGGATTGACACGTCAGTCTTATCGGGGTCAAAATTCGCTTTCATCGTCTTCAGCACCGTTGCAAAGGTTTGTCCTCCAGCCATCTTCACTACTACTGTTGTTGTGGCGTCTACTTTTTTCTTCTGGCTTGTTTTGTCATTCAGGGGAATTTCTTCTTGTTTGCCACTAACTGTTTTCTTTTTTTTTAAAGACATAATATGCTGGCGTTTCTCAGGGCTGTCCGATGGGCTCCTGCTTCTTTTACTACGTTCTATTTGTTTTAGGGCAGTGTTCAAGGTCTTCTTCTGAACATGCCGTCGAAAATTATCTCGCCTTTTTTCCCTCCACTGCAGCGATTCAAATGACGACTTCCAAGCGTTTACGTACGTTTCTTCTTCGTAAAGAAAGCCTTTTCTTAGCACCTCTGCCTCTTGAAGGTGTTCTAGCGCGGCTTTTAGCCCATTCTTAACAGCGTTCGCTGTGTTGCCGTACTTATCGTTAATTAATTGTAGCGTCTCTGTTATATCTTTCGTTGCTGATTGAACTCTATCAGCCCATTGCTGTCGCTTAACTCTAAGCTTAGCACCAAGTAGTAGTAGTAGTAGTAGTAGTAGTAGTAGTAGTAGTAGTAGTAGTAGTAGTAGTAGTAGTAGTAGTAGTAGTAGTAGTAGTAGTAGTAGTAGTAGTAGTAGTAGTAGTAGTAGTAGTAGTAGTAGTAGTAGTAGTAGTAGTAGTAGTAGTAGTAGTAGTAGTAGTAGTAGTAGTAGTAGTAGTAGTATTAGTAGTATTAGTAGTATTAGTAGTCACCTTCTAGGGGCTGTAAGTCCTTGACGCTGGTGAGGGTGCCTGGCTTGGGATGGGGTGGGCTCTACAGAAATAGGTGATCATTCGTCTAAATGTGTGAGGGACTGGGTTTCCCTGAAAACAAAAGAAAAAATAAAAAAGGGGAAACTTTAAATAATGAATGAGTGTATAAGTGGTGTATGCGTGTAGGGACTAGAGCTTGAAGAGGGCTGTCTGGATACCCGAATAAAAACCAGCCAACTTGGAGGGCTGGCAGGGGCTGACTTTCCGTTCAAGCCACTAAGAATCAGCCTGCTGTCTTGGTGTGGTGGCAACCTTGACAGGTCTTAACCAATCTCCACCCTATCGTGTATAGAAGTAAGAGCCGGTTTTAACTTTTTTCTCAGATATATGCATCACACTCTCACTAAACAAACACAGGTATACTAAATAGTCGTTCCAATTTGCGTGCGTCGAGTTTTTTTCCTGGCTGGCGTGGGGAGCCTGGCAGCGGATAAGACCGGACGATGAGGCCAAGGTAAGTCTGGGTAACTGCATCTGATATGGCTGCACTTCTTATAAACAAAAAAGACGTGGTGGGCTGACTTATCTAGGCTTGTTACCACTGGGGAGGCTACATGGCGGCACGCCAACTCGTTTTGGCGGATAGTCTGCACCGCTCGTGGGATTGTATACCTGGCACGTGTCTCACTGGGTCGACTGTGGGTAACCAGCATTTACATACACTACACACACACTACTTTCACACTTACTCTACACAATGCCAGGGCAGTCTCCGTGGGTGGGACTGAGGAAGAGTGGTGACTCCTGGCTAGCCCGAGCAAGAAGCGGTTCTCTCTGGTGACAGAGAGGGCCGCTGCCCTGGTTTTAACCCTTTCCAAATACTTATTTCTAGAAAAAAAAGGGTAGTGCTGGCCTTCGCGGATCAGTACGATATTACAAAAGATGCCAATATAAAAAACGTCGATGAAAAACTTGTACCCCAGGTGGGAACCTCTCTGATGAGATTAAACAGAGACGCTACAAGCAATTATTAATAAGTATGGCAACACAGCAAATGCTGTTAAAAATGGGCTCAAAGCCGCGCTCAAACACCTTAAAAAGGCAGAGGTGATAAGAAAAGGCTTTTTTTCTCAAGAGCAAGTGTTTACAAACGCTTGGAAGTCATCATTCGAGTCCCTGCAGTGGAGGGAACAAAAGCGAGATAATTTTCGACGGCGCGTACAGAAAAAAACCCTGAACACTGCCCTAAAGAAAATAGAACGAAGTAAAAGAAACAGTAGCCCATCTAACAGCCCTGGGAAACGCCAGCATACTATGTCTTCAAAGAAAAAGAAAACAGGCAGTGGCAAACAAGAAGAAATTCCCCTGAATGACAAAACAAGCCAGAAGAAGAAAGTGGATGCGACAACAACAGTAGTAGTAAAGATGGCCGAAAGGCACACCTATGCAAAGGTGCTGAAGACGATGAAGGCGAACTTTGACCCCGATAAAGCAAATGTGGCAGTCCAAAGTGTTGTCACTACAAAAAAAGGAGACATACTTATTAAGGCCAAAGGTGAAGAGAATGCTATTGCATTTTTACAGCAAATTGAAAAGTCTGTAGCTGGACAGGGTACTGTTAAAATTAGCAACAAAAAAGTGACATTAGAGGTCCGAGATCTGGATGTCATTGTAGAGGAAAATGAGGTCCAAGAGGCCTTGGCTAGAACTTTTGGACTTAAGAGCCAGAATCCAGAAGAAGCTCTCTTAAATCCAAATGCCAGAGGTTAGAAGCTAGCGTTCATAAAAGTAGACGAAGCAACTGCCAGACAAGTAGAAGAAGAAGGCAGGTTACGAGTTGGCTTCGTAAGCTGTCAAATTTAAAGAAGAATTGAAGTAACAAGATATTACAAATGCCTAGGATATGGACACCTCTCAGGCAACTGTAAGAACGAAAACAGATCCAAGTTTTGCTTCTGGTGTAGAAGCTCAAACCACCGGAAAAAAGAGTGTCCAGTCCCAGCATGGTGCTTTCTTTGCCCAACAATAGACAACAATCACGAATCAGGCAGTGGGAGGTGCTCTTTATTTAGGAGAGCCCTAGAAGAGGCCAGGGATAAAGCCCAAGCACGACGAAAATAAGGCAAAGGGGCCTTAAGTGAAAAGGCAGGCTAATGTGGACCCAGGCTGCGATGGGTAATTTTTTACATATCAGCAAGGGAAAGCATTAAGCATATAGTGGTACTTGCTAGGTATGGAGCGCTAGACAGGTTGCTAGTCCTCAGGGACCCTGAGTCCTTTTCAGGACTCTAGTGGATAAGCACATCTAGCAAATGGTGGTAAATTATCTCGTTAATGCTGTGAGACGCGATAGTCTCCTTGGTGGCTCCACCCTGAAGTAATGCTAACGCGGTTCTGGGGTTGATCAAAAGCCACGTTGCATGGGGGGTTTTAGTGGGTATGGGTGGTCTAATAAAAAAAATTAACTAAGGCCCACACTACCGCTGTCCCTATCGTGTGCCTTAATGCATTTTCCCTCCCTTTACAAAAAGAAAAAAAAATAATAACAAAAGTAGTAGTTGTAGTAGCAGTAGTATTAGCAGCAGTATATAGCAGTAGTTGTAGTAGTTATAGTAGTGACAGTAGTAATCGTATGAATACTTAGAATTAAATTACTGTAAATATAAGTTTTGTAAATTGTAGAGTCAAATAAACAAAAAAATAAATAAATTTTGACTCTTAAATTTTGAGATAAGTTTTATACAAACAACTGTGAATTATCTTCTGCCCTTGTCTCGATATCACTACTACTATTTAAAATTTTGTTAAAATATTATTTGTGCTGCTCATTTTTATGATGTTTGTGAGTAAGTCAGCTTGTAGTTTTCAATTAGCTATAGCTACCGCCTAACATTTTAAAGATTTGGCTCATTGCCTGTGACAAATATATTAACAAACTACTAATAGATATGATATTGTTAATATTCAAATTTAATTAGATACTAGTTTTACGGTTCTTAAGGAAAGAGATTTTTCTTAGTAAAAAAAAAAAAAAAAGAAACAAAGAAATGATTTAACAACATCTGAAATGCAAAAATTTCAATCAGTTTTAGCTCTATTGGAATTTTTTATACAGCTATTTAACGATCGCTTATAAATAGTGGAAGCAGCGAAAATATTTACTAAAGAGTCTGAAGTTTTTGTATCAGACAGTGATCGAGTAGTTGAAGCAGCTTTTATAGCATTCAAAAATGAACCTGAAGTGTTTGTACCAGAAAATAATATAGAGATCGCGTCAACTAGCAAATTTGAAAATAATTCCGTAAAATACGTTCAAGGTGAAAGTATAGCTGCATGGGAATATACAGCAGCAGTAATACTATCAAAAACACTTCCAGTTGCTGAAAACAATAAAACAGTAAGTCTTGAAGATAATAATAGTGCTTTCGAAAGACGAATCATGACAGCATTGATTGTTAACTTAAAACATTTTGATTTTATAAATTTTTTGAAAGACGCGAAGAAGTAGTTTCTTAATTAAGTACAACAATCTCTAAGTGAACATGAAGCACTAAAAGTCAACACAGTGTTGTCATCTGTACATGTTACAGTCAAAGATAACATTGAAAATATAGATATAAGATTCTTTAACATAAAGTCACCATCCATTCATCAAACAACTGATGTAGACGGTTAGTTTAATAAAAGTGTGCAACAACCAATTGAGCAAGGTATGGATAACTTTAAAGATGCCGGTTCTGGCTGGTTTTCACGTTCAATATTAAATTAAGTCATCAATATCAATAAATTAAATTCTATGCGAGGTATCTCATGTACATACTTACCAGACCATATTTTTTCTAAAATGCTTGTATAAATATTGTTAACACTGATAATCAATGCTTTACATGGGCTATTTCATCAGCATTGCATTCGGTAAATACTAATAAAAATTGTGTCGCGAATTATAGAAGATACAAAAACGAGTTGAATTTTAATTATGTTGAGTTTCCTGTTGCCCCGAAAAAAATTTCTAAACTTGAAAAACAATATAATGATTCAGTTAATGTACATTTTTTAAAAAAGAAAGGTAGTACCTATAATATTTATCCTTGTCATTTATCAGGAACCAAAAAAGAAAATCATGTCAACCTTTTACTTATTAAAAGTTATTATATTAATAATGAGTCTAACGATAACAAAATTCATATGAAGGACCATTTAAATACAGAATACAAATATCATTGTTTGGATAAAAAATTTGTCACGTTCAATACGCAAACAGTTGTCTGAACATCAGCATGCCGCAAACATGCGTGACCGATGCCTCCACTACTTTTGGTCTAAAGATAAATTGAAAGCACATGAAGAAGATTGCAAAATTATTCTACCTAAAAAGAGAAAAATGAGCACAGACTCGAATTTAAAAATTTAACTTACAGAAACCGAGTAACTTTTGTTGTTAATGCGGACTTTAAATGCTTAGTGGAATCTGTTGAAAATAAACGTGCGTATCAACATTATGTAGCGTATAGGATTGGATGTTTTATTAAATGCAGTTATGATGACAGAAAATCAGCGTATAAAAGTTATAGACAAAATGATAAAAATAATGATAAGACACCAGCTAAATGGTTTGTCAATATTCTTCACCCTCTTGCTTCAAAACTGGAAGAATTGTATAAAAATTCTACCAAGATGATTGATTTGACAACAGCAGAGAAGGTCATGTATGATCTAGCTTCTTTATGTCATATATGTAACCATCCCTTCAGTTTAGTTAATAACAAAGTAAGTGATCATTGTCATTTGACTGGAAAGTACGCATATTTTTTTTACTGTAATAATTATTGTTATTTTATAAACCAAACAAAGAAAGTTTTTCTATTGTAGATTTCAAGGTCCCGCTCATAGCAAGGGTTATACTAATTATCATGATTCACGAATGATACGAATGATTTTTTATAATTTAAGAGGTTATGATTCTCAGTTGCTTATAAAAGAATTTGCTGTTAACTTCTCAGGAAGAGTTCAACTTTTACCATACACAAGAAAAAAGTACATTTTCTGTAGCAGATATGTTGAAGGAACTGATATTAATCTACGATTCACAGATACCTTCAAACTTATGGCTTCATCTCTCGACAAACTTTCATCGTATTAAGAGGAATTGAAATTTATCGAAAGTACCTTCTCAAATGATGATAACTATGATATAAAATAAATTTTTAAAAAAAGAACGGCATATTTTTTCATATGGTTTTATATCCTCGTTTGAAAAAACTAGAAGAAAAAAAGTTACCAACAAAACAAGATTTTCATAGTAGCTTTTACGAAGTTCATATTACTATACTATACTACATAGTATAAGCATGCTAAAAGTATCTGGAATACTTTTAACATTCAAACACTTGGGCAGTATTCAGACTTATACTTGAAGACTGATGTGCTACTACTTTCCGAAGTTTCCGAAAATTTTTGAAACAATTGTCTTGAACCAAATGAGTTAGACCTGGCTCATTATTATACAACACCTGGTTTAACTTGGGATGCTATGTTGAAGTATACAAAGGTTTGAAAATATTTTTTTAAATTATAATTTAATATGAAATAATAATGTTAATGATGTTAATTGATTTAAGGTGAAACTTGAATTGTTAACTAATGTTGACATGCTTATGTTTATTGAGCGTGGCATACAAGGTGGCGTCAGTCAATGTTGTGATCGCTATGCTAAAGCAAATAATGCATTCATAGAAGAAGGCAAACGCAATTATATGGATGAAAAACATCTCATGTATTATGATGTCAATGATTTGTATGGTTGGGCCATGACCCAACCATTGCCTTACGCTGGCTTTGAATGAATTGAAAATATCAACCCAACAGATATTTTGAATCTAGAAGATGATGCTGAAATCTGGTATATACTCGAAGTAGATCTCGCTTACCCCGAAACTTTCCATAACGCACACGAGGATTTGCGATTTTGTGCTGAGCACATGACACTTCCAGGATCCAAACAAAAAAAATTATTGACTACTCTGTATGAGAAAAAACGATATGTGATATACTATCGAGCACTTAAGTAAGCTGTGAGTCATGGTCTCTGTATAACAAAAATCTGTAGAGCCATACAGTTTAATTAAAGATCCTTCCGATCAGAAATCTTGTTGAGGCAAACGAGAGGCCCTCTTGAGAATACCTAAATAGCCTATGGAGGACCTACTGAGGCAAAGTAACGTGGCGTACAGTTGGTCCTCTTTAGGTATCCTAAAGAACTGTGTACCTAACCAAACTTAAAGAGTCTCTAGAGTTAAAATATATGTATAAATTTAATGTGAGAGAGTGAGATAGAATCATAACAAAATACACTATTGTACCTACAGGTGTTTTATTATAGAATAAAAAATAGATTGATGCAAAAAAAGTATACTTATTTAAATGACTTTTACATGCTGTACAATAATTAAAGAAATTACAACTACTTCAATGCCGCAATTATAATCATTATTTAACAGAAATGTGCAGAGTGATGAAAAAAGTAAACTTCTGGCATTATACTTAAGCTTATTGTATGTAGTATTGAGATATTGCATCTCAAAAGTACTGACATTGTTTCAATACTTCATATATACTTATATGTTGAATAACTACATTAAGTATCAAAAGTATAAGCAATTTAAGTACTTTTGAGACACAAAATATTTCATTTAATCAATAATTTACATGTGTATTGGTTAGATTGTTTTTCATTTATTAAACGATTGTCATTATAATTTGTTTACTCTAGCAGCTCGCTTACTCTGACAGATTAACTCTATTTTTGTTCCTCGCTTTTATTGAATTCACACATATATTGACTGGACAAATGTTCTAAGTTTGGTTATGTATACACGATTATTTAGGATACCTAAAGAGAGGTCCTCACGAACTAAGGAGGTATCCTCAATAGATTTCTGTTCGGGCTGGTTAAAAACATATATAGACCTAAACAGTCAAAAATGTCAAATTGCAAAAAATGACTTTGAGAAGATGTTGTATAAGCTATTTAATAATGTGGTATGTAGATAAACAATGAAAAATGAGCGCAAGCGAATTGACGTGAAGTTTATCAACAAGTGGGCAGGAAGATTTGAAGCAGGAGAATATATTGCTCGTCCCAATTTTCATAGTTGTAACATATTTAACGAGCAGCTTGTTGCTATACAATGAATGCACACTGATATTTTTACTAAGAAACCAATATACATAGGATTAAGTGTCTTGGACCTGTCCAAAACACTTGTGTATCAATTTAATTATGATTTTATGGGAAATCAAATTGGGGATCAGTGCAAACTGTTGTATACCGATACTGATCGTCTTATATATAAAATAACGAATAAAAATATCTACAATATGATGTGTGAGAATATTAGAGAACGTAATACAGGAGACTGTCCTATCAACAATGACTTTAATATGCCTCGTAAAAACAAACAAATTGTTGGTCTTATAAAAGATGAATGCAATGCTAAAATTATATTGGAATTTGTAGTATTGCGAGGTTAAATGTAAAGCGTGAAAATTCAAAATCAAAAACCATTGAATTAGTTAGTGGCTCGAGTGATAGCTATAGTCTATTGATAAAACAACTCTGGTGGTCTTGCTATCTAATGCAAATAGGATAGTTTTTCTTATGTACCTTTACAAGGCCGTAGCATTTGGACAACACGGTATTATTGACTTTGATAGAGAAGTGTGATTTTTCCCCAAACACATCACACTCGTACTATTTTTCCAGTAATGGATTGGTGGCTTTAATAATATTATTAATCGGGTTTGTAGCCATTTCTTTTTACACAAAAAAAAACTATCCTATTCGCATTAGAGTGCCTGCCATTAATTCACCGACATTTGGCCTTTCAAAGTTTATTTCAAAATTTCTTTTCAGTAATATCCCTCAAGCAGATTCTTTTCTCAAAAATAGCTTTGCATTAAAGGGAAAAATCAAAGATCTTTTGCTACCAGATAATTATACTTTTATAAGCTTGGATGTTGTTGGATTATTCACTAACGCAAGCACTGAATTGATCATTGAGGCCTTAAAAATGAACTGGAAACACATAAGATACAAAATAAATATTTCATTATATGAGTTTTGCGAGGTCATGGAAATTATAATAAACTCCAATTATTTTTAATTCAACAACATGTATTATAAACAAGTTTTGAGCGCAGCGATGGGGAGTCCAATAAGTGCAGTGCTATGTGATCTGGTGATGCGGATGCTGGAAACAGATTGTCTTGGAAGACTTGGTTTCCATGTACCACTAAATATCAGGTATGTAGATGACATACTCATCTGTTTGCCAATAGACAAAATTTTATCTACACAATCAATTTTCAATAGCTACAATAGTAATTTGCAATTTACGGTAGAAGAAATGATAAACAATACAATAAACTTTCTTGATATGCAATTAATAGTACAACATGATAACACTATAATAACTAACTGGTATAGAAAACCTTCTTTTTCTGGGAGATATCTTAATTTTCTCTCGCATAATCCGAGCCCACAAAAAGTTGGCATTGTATACACTTCAGTAGACTATAGTATTAAACTTTCACTCCCACGATTCCATGAAGAAAGCTTATCCTTAGCAAGAGACCTTTTATTAAATAATGATTATCTGCCAAATTTTGTTGACAAATACACAAAGAAAAGAGTCTGCCAAATTTTTGATAGTTATAATGTCAATATCCCAACAGCTGTATCTAAAAAACCTCTTCTTGTTCTACCACATTTTAAGCATTTTAGCAAAAAAGCTACCTCAATACTAAAAAAGTTGCATTATAACGTAGTTTACCGATGTATTGATAAATTCAATTGTATTATTGAATTAGGTAAGGATATTTCACCCCCTCTCGAAAAAACTAACTCTGTTTACAAAATATGTTGTCAAAACTGTAATAAAAACTATGTTGGGAAAACACGTAGAGCATTAAAAATGAGAAATAATGAACACATGAGAAATACGCGCCAAAAAAATGAAAGATCGGCTTTAGGAGAACATGTGAAAACAATAAATCATACTATTGATTTTAATAATGCTCAAAGTCTAGATACAGAAGTTAATTTATATAAAAGACTTTTTTCTGAGATGATTCACATACAACTTACTAATAATACATTAAACAGAATAATGGATACCCAAAATCTTAAAAACTACTATAAAACATTTCTGGAAAAATCTAAAATAAAATTCAACTGATGTTTCACATGTTCTCCTTATGGCAAATATACACCTTTCAACCCTGTCTATATGTCACACAATAACATATAACCCCCTCTCTTTAATACTTTAGTAAAAAGTAACATGTATCGAGCTTAAGCCTTGTAAGCTGCTTGTGAAATTCACATTATTGTAAAGACTAGCGGACTGTACACTTCAATGTGCAGGCTTATAGACGCTTTACATATGAGTGAATAGAAATTATTTGTTAAATAAATGAACTCCTGATAATAGAATATCAGACTCAGGCAGATAAAATGATAGGCAGTCTAAAAGTGATATTACCTTCTAGTCATTTTATACAAATTTTTTATTATTTTTTATTGTTATTTTTGTAAATAGCTTGTAAATTAAATAATGTTAATATTTTATAATTTATTGTAACATCACTGGCGGATGCGTAATGATGACTTTGATTGACTGAGCTTTCTCCTAGCCATGCGGTGTCTTGTTTCCATTTTTGCATTTTCATAGTTCCCTGAGGAGGGTGTCAGAAGGACACCGAAATATTGGAAATGCGTTTTAGACAATAAAATACAGCCATGCTTTTATATTCCATTATCAGGAGTTCATTTATTTAATTTAAAAGGCAAAAAAGCAAGTGATCACCGACCTAGTTAATACGATTAGAAATTATTTGTGTAAGTTCTGGTTCCTGTTCTGTTATATCACTATACAGCAGTCATCCTATTATTTGAACCTTTGTTTTATTTGTTTTATTCAGTGCACCTGAAGAGGGCCATAGTATATCGGAAATGGCCGAAACGTCGTTGTATTTTTAAATAAAGTATCTTTGGATAGCAAGACCACGTTGTTGCCAGAGTTGTTTTAATAAAAAACCATTAAAAAAAGTTAAAGGTGTAACAAGCAATATAGTAGAGGCTACGATAACCTTTGAAGATTACATCAAGTGTCTGACTGAAAGTTCTAGCATCACTCGAAAGCAGAAAATTATTAGATCGCGTCATCATCAGCTATTCACTAAAAAAGAAACGAAAACTATTTTAAGTGCACACGACAACAAACGATTTTTGCCACCGGGTTGTACAGATACTTTAACATGTGGTCAATACATCATATTGAGAGAAGAATCTCCAGTAAGAGGTAAGGATCGATAGAAGGAATAGCCAATCAGGTAGGAGAAGCTGCAAGGGCTATTTCTGTATTGGATCCCTTAAAAATAGATAGAACACTAGCATATGAGCCTATAGTGGAAGGGTCGGTACTGTGTAAGGAGTTATCTCGACCAAGCAAGCCCATTCTACACTCCAGCAAAGGTCCAAGTAAGGTTGAACTTAATCAACAGAAGTTAACATCACCTCTAAGTGAGCCACCGAGTAAGAAATCTTAGTACAATGAAGGTCACATATTTTTATATTAAATATTTAGGCATATTTACACAGTATATGTTATGTACGAAAATTTGATGATAACTTTCATCTTTTTTTGTTTTTGTTAAAGATGGATCTTGCAACGCTCAACGAAATCGCTGACAATGGTTTTCTGCCAACAAAAAAACTTTCTCAATGGATTTCCGACTAAAACTACATGGTGTCAAAACTAAGATTTCACGCTGCACTCCTGTACCTGTAAAGAGGAAAAAAAGAAAGGGGGGGTGGTACCGAAGCCGCGGACGTTACACATCTCGTCCGTCTCTTTGTTGTCCCTAGTCCTCTGGATTTCTGCACCTGTAATGAAGAAGGGGGGTCTGCGCGGGATTTCTCTCTTTCTAAGGAGAGAGAGAATAAATAAAGGGGGGCACAATTACATTTAGTCTTAAGGAAATTGTTTAATCAAACTCTTAGCACGATTTTACAAATTAACTTCTCGACGGCGCTACAGTGGTTCCACCTCGCTGCGTGAACCGCAAGCACGCGTTCGGGGTCCTGAGACCAGGGGGGCCGCTGCCCTAACACGCTCCTGGCCACGTCACGCATGCACGCACCCACTCGTGCACGCCCTCATACGCACCCTCTCGCCCCTGTCCCTTCCCTGCTAACCACACAATCTTACTCTCTTCCCCCGCTGCCCTTTCCTTCTCGTCCAGTTGAATATTCTTCGCACTCTCTCTCTCACACTCTCTCTGTCTCCCGGTAACCTTACCTTTGTTCTCTTTTGTCACTGGTCCCGATCCTCTGTCTCTCTTTCTCTCTCTTGGCTATGCCCCTCTATCCTTCACATCCGGAACGAAAACGCGCGAGCACCCAAAATCCGGCATTCCCGAGCATGCACCTGCGACTTCTTGTACTCTTGCGCACTGCCTCTCTCTCTCCCACTTGCGCTCGAATACATTCACCCTCTTTCTCATTTACTCTTCCAGTTCTCTCCTCTACTCCTGGACCTCGTCCTACCGGCGCTTGCGAGCCCTAGCACGGCGCACGAAACCGGGGGGGGGGGAGGGAAGACACGCTACCTCTCGGCTCCTTGAACTCGTGCCGGTGGTGTATCGACATCTCACTGGGGCTTGAGCTGCCTGGTGGTCTTTGGGCTGCAGCTAGTCCTTCGGGTCTGTCTCCGTTCCTCTCGTCTGGATTCTCGCTTTCTCTCTCTCTCTTTCTCAGAAAGGCCGGTGTCCTGGGGCACGAGCACAGTAGCGACGTCTCTATCCCGATCTCTCCCTCATACTGACTTCTCTCTCCTTTTCTTCTCGTGATCTCGGATTCGCACACTGAAAGGAAGGAAGAATGGCGACGTACACGATCTCCTTCTCTTCCCCAAACATCTCACTCATACACTTACTCTCTCTCGCTCAAGAACAGAAAAAAACTTCGCTAACACACTCGCTGCAGGCCAAACAGTGTTGCGCGTGCTCACTCGTACACTTTTCTCACTGTTGCTGCTGTGTTCTGCATCGCGTCCTCCTCTTCTCCTTTTTCTGGGAGCCAAAACAAAAAAAACAACTCTGGAAAGGTAAGGCTTTGCCAGTGTGACGTCATACACGTTGCGTCAGTGAGAGTAGCACGAGCCTGGAGGCCAGATTTACCTCGTTACAAAGAAAAGTTTATAGTCAATTTGAACCTAAGATAGTTACAGAACTTGATGGTGACCTTCAAATTTTTCTGCAGACTAAAATACGTTCAGCTCTGTTTGAAAATAAAGAATTCTATAATGAATTATTGGCTGCTATGAATAAATTTAAATTATTTATAGTATACAACGGAAAACACATCATTTTTTTTCTGTATAATGTAAAAAAGTGAATAAAAAAAATTACAATTTTCTCTTAAACTTGAGTATTTATTTAAAGCATTTTTTCTATGTAACATTTTCATTATTACTTGATACATATTACAATCTTTAGATTTTTAAACTTAGAGTGATTAAAAATGTCTTAGTTACTTATTCGTGCCACTATTGTGAGTACTGTCTAAGCCCAACCATTTGATACAAACTTGACTGCTACGCCTTCAGAGGATCTTCTCTATGAGGTATACATCAGGATGTTTTGTTTTCTGCAGTTCTTGCTCGTAGAAACCTCCAGAAATTGGTTGATCTTGATCATCTTTCGGACGATACGTCATTGGATTTGTTGCTGTTACTCGTGTGATTGTAAATATTTCTGTCGACCAATTCAGTATATAACCTTTTTCAAATGCTTTTTATATCTTGCTCATGCGTACTTTATCACCAATTTTAAATTTTCGCTCACTGCTATTTTTACATCTTTTTAAAAACTTTTTCAAGCCTCGAACTTCATGTTCAGCAGTAATGTCTTTCGGTTTCAAACCAATTGTTCGATATTTTCTACGGTTATATAATTTAATTAACATTTGTAACAAATTCAACCACTTATATTTGCCTTGCAAACTGAATTCTTTCCACATCAAATCTTTTAAAGTACGATTGAATCGATCGCATATGGAAACTTTAAGATTGCTGTAAGTTGAGTACAAATTTATTTCATATTTTTGCAAGACTTCTTAGAAGTTTAAATTAAAAAATTCTTTACCACAATTAATTTGCATGTTTACTGGCTCCCGTCCTTTTTTTAATATTGAATCCATTGCTGCAGTTACTTCTTCATCATTTTTTTTCTTGATGGGTACAGCCCATACATACTTGGAGAAAACATCTATTACAGTGAGAATATGTCAATACCCTTTGTTTTTACGATCGTAAGGCTGCATCTCTACAAGGTCTGCTTGCCAAGTCTCATTTGAACTACGTATGTTAAATTTTCGGCGAGGATAAATACACCTTTCGGCTGTATGCAGTTTTTCAACAATTTTCTTTACATATTAATTGTCTAGGTTTAAGTTTTTTAAATCAGCTTGAATAAGTAGAAATTTTTTTTTTAAGTTGAACACAAAAACTCGATAGCTATATACTTCTTTTTCAAGCCTTTTAATTACTTCAATCAAGTAAGCATAATTTACTGCATCTTGAGGCTGTGCCTGTGCTCCAACATAGCACAGTCTTTTGCTATCTAAGTCATACTGCCCATCTGTTGTAAGTTTGTATCTAATACTAAGAGGATCTCGGCTACCACCTTCAGTTTTACCTAGTTTTTAACTGAATACATCGACACTAATTTAATTACTAAAGAAAAAATTGTGCTCATCAATATATATACCTCATTATAAAACTGCTCAAGTAACGCAACAAGTAGATTATATACATTGAGACGATCCTAATAAGCGTAAATGATTTACTAACTCAATAGGGTCATCTCAATGTATATAATTTACTTGTTGTGTCATTTAAGCAGTTTAATAATAAGGTTGCAACGAACCGCCTTTTTTGCGAACAATGATTTCGAACATTGGGGCAATAATTTTAATGAACTTATCGTTTATATGGGTTCGTATAAGACCGTTTTTTTAAAACCCTTCCTATAAACATTTAAAGTTTGTCATATTGTGTAGAATTTTTCTAAATCATCATATACTACTAGAGATTCATTAGAATACTTTTTTATGAGTAGCTCCATTTATCCAGCACTCATTAGATAATTGATATTGTTTATTTTGATACAATTGTTTTTAAACTCTGTTCGTAAATCACTAAGCTTTTACACCTCATTTTCTATTCGTACTCCATACTTTAAATCTTATAAATCTTTCTGGTTCTGATTGAGTATTAGTAAATAAAAACTATTTGATGAATTCTTATTGATTTGCACTAAATCAACAGATGCATTTTGAATAGTATCATTTAAATCAGTATCATTATGACTTTCACTAATGGCAGACTCTAATGTTATTTCACTTTCACTAAATTTTTCTCTGTTTTTTTGGTGCTTTTCTTCATCAACTTTATTATTATCCTTATGGTTTTTACTATAAAAGTAATTATGAGTCACAGAATTATCACTATTACTTTTTTGTTTCTTTGTTTCAACAATAATTTCCATTCAAGAGTCTGTTACTGGTTTAAAAGTTTCACTAAGCCTTTTTCAGCCTCATTTTTCCCAAACTTTAGAAGTCTGTACTTATTTTTATCGGCCTCTCGTGCCTTTATTAACTGACGTAGAACATCTTTTTATAATTCATACATAATGATAATGATGATGATGATGTCGATGATGATGATGATGCTCCAATGTCATTTGCTTATCTTTGCTTATAACAAAAAATCCATGTTTATCATCATTCCAGCAATAAGAGCATAAATTCTTTAATTGAATGTATGGCATATTTAAGTTTACATGATCATTATACACATGCCTCAAGTTAACTTTATCTCGACGGAATAAAACTAAACAAAACTAAAGTTAACGTTATCTCTAACGAGATGCTTTGTTACTTGAGCATTTGGCTGACAAACATAAAAGCAGTCAACATTTTTGTGTCTACCCATACAGAAAAAAGCCTTTAAATTATCTTTTTTTCACTAGCTGTATCATCAAAAATCATTACAGGATTTGGTAAATCATCATCTGGCGAGATTACAGTCACGTGTTTTCTGACAGGTAAGTATTTCGCACCCTCTATAGACTCCAATTAATCTTTTAAAAACTTATACTTTGGTTAATGCAGTAATTTAGACCACACGTATACATTTTCGAACTTAACTCCATTGGGATGCACAATTAAAGCCAATAAGCTATTAGTTTTACCACAATTAGATGGTGCAAAATACAGCGCGAATACTGTTGGGAATTAGTTCACCGTGTCAATTCGAACGCTTTTATTGTCTTACAATAGCGTCAAAATTTAGAACTTCTAATTTTATGGATTCTTCTTTGAATTTTATGTCTACTCTTTGTAAATAATGAGTTAAAACTAATCTTTTAATTAAATCGTAAAACGTTTTTATATTTTGAGCTCCTTATTGCAACGAATTCATCTACTATGAATACATTATTTATTTTCTTGAACGCTTACTCATGATCCAACCTCTGAAGACTAATCATCATCATCATACACTCGTAAGAGAGGACGAGGTCTTGTAAATAATATAATAAATTATTTACCAGTAGAGCTTTATTTTCCTGGATATCAGTATTGTGGTCCAGGTACTAAGCTTGCTAGGCGTCTTGCTAGAGGAGATTTAGGAGTTAATCCATTAAACTCCGCGTGGAAAGAGCATGATATAGCATATTCAAAACATCGACAAGATTTAAAAGCCAGACACGAAGCAGATAAAACTTTAGCTGATAAGGCTTGGCAAAGAGTTAAAGCTTCAGATTCAAGTATTGCTTAAAAAGTAGCAGCTACCTTGGTGACCAGCACTATGAAACTTAAAAGTAAATTTAGTATGGGGCTAAAGAAAGAGAAGAAGAAAAGAAGAAACACGGTATTAACAAAAGGAAAAGAAAAAGAGTAGCTTAAAAAAACAAGGTAGTGCTTTAAGTGCAACTATTCAAGCTGCTTTACAAGACATCAATACCAAAATAAAAAAAGTTTGAGATGTCTTTAGTAGTGCTTTGAAAGGTGCTCGTACTGCAGTTAAATACTTTGGTGGTGAAAAGCATGTTAAAATTTTCGGCATCTTATGCCTTCCTACTCAAATTAAAAGAGCCCTGCCTCTGATTTCCTTGTTTGTTGGTTTGAGTGCAACCAGTGCTATAACCAATGAAATAGCAGAAACTATAAAAAGCATCAATGCTACTAAGTCAGCCAAAAAGCAGCTAGCCGAGCGTAAGAGACATAATCATACCATAAAAGCTATTGCCCTTGGGAAAGGTCTTTATTTCAAACCTTATAAAACTGGAATAGAAGTCTATTCAAAGCCTCACGTTGGAAAAGGTTTAAAGAAAAAAAAAAAGATCATAAAAAGTTTAAAACAGTAAAATTACCTAAACAAACTCTGACCAACATAGATTTAATCAAATATTATGAAATCTCAGAAGTTCCTCATTTTCGCGGAATATTCATGAGAAACAACTTATCTGCTAATGGCCCACGGTTTTCGGAACTGCTACAGTAAATCTTGATGATAAGAATAAACCTGGAACTCACTGGAAAGCTTATCGAAAACGTGGTAATAATATTGTGTATTTGATATTTTGACAGTTTGAGAGATCTTCAGCCGCTTATCGACTTGATGTTATATCTAGAAGTTAATAAGATGTAATGTAATCATAAGCGTTATCAAAAATTCAACTCCTACAACTGTCGTCATTTGTGCTTACAGTTTCTTTCAAAACAAATGTAAAATTCTTACATCTAGAGAGACCTCTTAGTTATACTTTCACAATAATGGAAGAAACATTATCACTAAGCCTTTCTAGTACTTCTTTCGTTTCAGAAGCGCAGTATTTTTCATCGGTTAAGGAGATGTCTTACCAAGTTATTGTATTACCAACCAGTAGTTATAAGGTTAATGATATTAGGTCATTTTTAATTGAGATATTATAACCTGGCAACATAACTTTTGATATTACGCCAAACAATAATACGCTTCGAAGTGTTATTAAGTGCAGCCATACCATTGATTTCAGATCTAAGGATTCTATAGGCCGTCTATAAGGTTTCACTCAGCGAGTTCTAAACAATAACACCAGTCATATTTCAGACTTACCTGTAGCTATTCTAAAGATAAATGCATAAAGAGTTAAATGTAACATCACGATTAGAGCTTTCATAAATACCGACAAAGTGCACACGATTCATGAATTTTTTCCAGCTGTACCACCAGGATATAAAATTATTGAAGTTCCTTAACAAATAATATTTACCGATTATGGGACATATCATTGATCAGATACAACTACGTATGGTAGATCAGGATCGTTATTTAGTTAATTTTCATGGCAAAGTCATTACTATAAGATTGCATATAAAACTCTCTTCATAATGGATATTATTTTATAATCAAACAAATTATAGAGGCATCTTAAAATACGCTCTAGAACACAGTCAGCAGCGAGCTCTCAAACCGTTGAGATGTCAGAGAAAACAGTCCATCAAAGTATTAAGACATCTAAGAAAACAGCCAACATGTCAAAAATCAACTCATCAAAACATACAGTTTATAAAAAGTCTCGGTTTAAAAATAAGAAACCCTCGTGGAAAAGAAATTGGATACTTTTTTGTTGTATACAAAATGAACGAGATTCTAAGTATTCAGTCTCCAGTCACATTTGATGAATCTATTACGCATTATGAGATTCATGGTCATCAGCCGTATGCATCGTCAATATATCGGAACAGCGATGAAATTCGTATTTCAATTCAACATCAAGATTTGTGTCTTTTACCATCCAGAAGTGCCTTACATGTTCATGAAAGATTGGTCAAAGCAGATGGAAATACAGCAGTAATAAATACTGCATTGATGAACAATACTATCTGCCACTAATTTGAAGAAATCAGACATGAGATAAATGCTATAGAGGTAGAGAACGGCAAAAATGTTGGACTAACAACCCTTATGAAAAATTAATTATCACTTCGTCCTGATCAAAAATCTATGATAAATGCAGGTTGGCTTGGTGTTGGAGAAGAAGATGATGATCTCACTAATGATAATGGCTTCTTCAATGTTATGCTTCCACTGAATATGGTTTTAGATTTTGTTAAAGACTATTGTCAGATGGTTGTTAATGTAAAACGTAAGCTTATACTAACAAGAACAAGAAATGATATAAATGTCTTGCTGCAAAACTCCAGTTAATGCCAATGTTGCTGACCCCGGGGCCGTAGGAACTTGGGAAGACTTTAAAATAGCAATATTGAAGCTTGAGTTGCTCATGCCGTATGTGGTAATGTCCAATTCTCATAAAATTTGTTCATTAAATTATCTGCAAAAAGATAAATTTATATCTATGAGTTTTCAAACTTGGGAATCATATAAGTACCCCCTCTTACCTAGTACATCAAAACATATTCGGAGAGTGAAGACATCTAATCAGTTAGAAAAGCCACGTTATGTTGTTTTAGCGATTCAGACAAACCGAAAAAGTCAGAAAAACGTAAGTGCTATCATGTTTGATCACTGTAACATAAGGAATGTGAAACTGTATTTAAATTCACAATATTTTTCTTATAGTGATCTTAATCTTGATATAACGCGTAATTAGTATGAGTTGCTTTATAATATGTATGCTAATCTTAAAAACTCATGTTGTGGCAAAAATTGTACGCTTTCATTAGGTAAACATCACTTTCTCAATCGAATACCTGTAATGGTTCTCGATTATTCGAAACGAAACAAGTCATTGAAACATGCTTCAATAGATGTGAGGCTATAATTTGAGTCACATACAAGTTTCCCTGCAAATGCGTCAGCTTATTGCTTAATTTTGCTCGAACGAATCATTCAGAATAGTCTGATGAGAGGGAATGCCAAGAAACTCCTGTAAAGATGTATAAAGTCAATTCAGGGCTTTGCTAGCATTACTTTATTTTCAACCACCATGGACAACGGTCGGAGCAACAGCTAGAGTAAAGTAGAAGCAGAAAACAAACGATTACAAGAAGAGTGGAAAAAAATTATGTGGAGAAACGAGAAAAAAGACATAAAGGTTGAACAAATAAAATCTAAGGGAAAATCAAAAGATAAAGACTGTACAATTGTTTGAAAATTCATATTTTTAATAAGCTTTACTTTCATCAATACGTCACATAAATCGTGTACGAGTAATTTTACAACTAATGTTAAGTATCAAAAAACCTTAACTAATGATGATGAAGATAGAAATGAGAAATCTGGGCTGAAAAACATTATCCATAAGTATTCAACTAACAAAGGGTCTTGTCCTAAAAATGAAGGTTATGCAAAATAAAAAAAAACAATAAAATTAAATATTATAACAGCGAAACATGAAGTAGTTTGTGGACATGCAAGATTTCAAGAAACTTTGTAATGATTATGTGCTCAAAGAATTGGCTATCCTTCTTCTTAATACTAACGATACAGAAGCACAAGTATTTCTTTTTAAAGCACCCTTTGCATGGTGAAAATTACCATAAAAGTATAAACATGAAAATGTATACCTTGAACTTCGCTATCACGGACTATCCTGGGACTCAGAAAAAATCGAGTATACGGAGATAGGAAATATTGTACGGCGGAATCTTAAAAATGCTCCAAAAATACATATTATTCGAGATTTAAAAAAAAAGTGGCTTGAAATGTTTGGCTTTAAGGTCACTTATATAACAGACTATCCGCCGTTCGAACTTCCCAGATTGGTTTCTACTTGCACACATTACAACGAACCCTACAAATCCATGTGTGCTCTTCATAATGTGAAGCGAATAAAAAAATATTACTTCAATATAGAATGGGTTGATGTTGATGATGATGACGATAATAGTATAAAGCTGTCAGAATGCATTGTATTGTAGTGTATTTTAACAACAAGATGTTTAACAAAATCATTTTATAAATCAAGTTAATTTTTCATTTAATATAAATTGATTTTAAAAACTAAAGCAAAAAATGTTTAACAATTATTTCTCTACCACTCCACATTCCACATTATTATGCATTGCGCTCGCTAACACAAAAAAATTTTTGTATGCATATAACTACCACGTGCACAAGCTGCAAACGATTTCGCATATTTAAACAGCGCACGCAAACGAGCGCTGCAGAAGACTTATGCACGTGGCATCGCACAAAAACTCAAACTGTGTTGCAGGTCAGTAGGTAGCGCACGCGGCGCTACAGGCGATAGTGCACATTGCAGCACGTATAAACTCAAACAGTGTGCGCAAACTCAAGCAGTGCTGTAGGTCACGCACGCAACCTCAAGCAGCGCACGCACAAGGAGTGCGAGAAAGCCACAGCTCCTGCTTGCCCATTGGCTGCAGGAAAGACTAGTCCACCCGAAAAGATGGGTGCACTCGCCACGGAGGGGAAAAAGGGCCAAAATCGCCTGGCGACTCGAGCCCACCTAGGTTGGAATTGCCATAGCTTATCTACTCTATTATTCTTTATTGCTCAAGATAATAGATCAAATCATTTTAGTAGTTTAGAATTTTACAAATCATCTAAATAAATATAAAAATTGAACGCAGCAATTAAAAAAAGCATTTCTTTATTAAAATAAAATTGAATAAATTTAAGAAATAATAAAAATGTATATGTACTTAGTTATTTAAACATACCCCTCCCCAGGTGATTACGAGTCTTAAGATTCTTTAAGTCTGCTTAATTTGATATTTACTTCATGAGACATTTTATAGAATCATTGTTCATTTTAAGTTTAAAAATTGAATTTATTGACATTTTCATCTGATTTAATCTAGTTTAAGGTTGCAACTATGTAAGAAATTGATTGATAGAAGAATTTAGTCTTAATAAATAAGAATTTTATGTTTACACAAAGAGACATAAAAATTTTTGTAAAGAATAAGAGGGAATTCCCAAAACAAATGATAAAAGAGAAATATTGAGGAATTAATCCAATTTTCTTCTGAGAGAAAGCAGAAATCAATAAAACAATAATCAAAAATAGTCGCTGCATGTATTGCACTGATTAAGAGATCATTTAACAAGTTAATTTAAATTTTGATGGAAGGTGTGTTGAGATATTTCTATTCATAAAATTGGCAACTCAAGCGACTTCACTCTTTTACACTCAGCAATAAACCCGCTCTTCAACACATAGTCAGAAACATTGATTGTGTGTTGGTTCCCTATTTTAGAGTTTCTCTGGTACAGATAAAATACGTACACATTTGTGACTATCGCCAACTCATCAGGGTTACACTAAAGAAAAGGCGTTAGTAAGTTTGAAAAAATAGTTTTTGTTTTATCAATGTGTTGAAGAAATTTAAAATTTTCAAAAGTTTTTGAACTTGACACCCTACTATAACATAAAAAACTTGATATGTTACAACCAATGTCATAATTTTGCAAGTGAGAAAATGTATCTTATAAAATTGGTAACAACTAATATGAAAAGCTGTCGAACGCAATATAAAAAAAGACATTGCTATTGACACTTTTAAATGTGAAAACGATTTGCAATTCAATGAATAGTGTTTATTATATTATGATATGTATTAATACATAAGTATAGTTATATTCTTTTTAAAAAACAACATGAGTACAGAAAGAAAAAAACGCATGTTTGAAGTAAGAAATACTACTTTTTTTTTTCTTTTCTTACTTTAACCTTATGTAATCACGTAAAATTTGTAATTAGTCATAAATTATAAAAATAAATAGTTCTTGCTATTCATTTTAACATGTCAAACTTGCCTAACCTTATACTTTTGTTAAAAGGCAAATTTCATGGGGATGTTCAACGACGTGTATTTATGAGAAAACTTTTCGTTGGAATGTTAAGTTCATCAGATTATAGTCCCACAACTTTAACACCATTCAAGTCTTGGATTAAATTTTCTTTGGTTCTCTTAAATGTGTGAGAATCTTGTTTATGTTCATAACACAAAGATTCCATACCGTAGAAAAATTAAACCAGTGGAATGTGTCACGGGACACGCAGGGGCGTAGCCAGGATTTTTGTTTGAAGGGGGTCTTCATAACATTGTATTAGATATTTATATATATACATATTTATGCATATATACACATTTTTTAGTTTTATTAGTAGCTGTTATGAAAAGAAAATCAAGACTTTAAAGACTTAAGGATTATAACCTTTTATTGTGTAATCTGTAATAAGTACTTGTACTACTTTTAGATTCCTGAAAAAGAGATCCCATTTTCCCTCAAAAGTTTTAAATAATAACTAGCACGAGTTCATTGGGTCTGTTCAGAAATACCTTCTTCGCTAACTTTTAGGTTGGTACTTACCCCCACTCCTGCTCAGCAAGTTAGTGTTAGTACTGTTGGTCAGCGATTGCAAAAGGGGGGGGGGGCAGCTGCAAAAATGCGTGAAGATACTGGAGACTGTTCCATAAATCCGTAGTCCGCCACCTCTGGTAAGGATCTCTGCATTTTTTGTAGTCACAGCGATTTTCATCAATAAACTTTTACGAGTGATCACCTGGTTTACTAGGGGTTGAGGATTCAGCAGCTATTAAGGTATGTACGAAACCAGACGTCCGATATACTTGCATCATGTTAGTGAACTCTTTTGTATTTCACTTTTAAACACGCAACAGCACATATTACGGTTACTTTTAACCTTTTTCTACTATTATCTATAAATATACGTTCACAATAAGTGTACTCACACATTGCCTGCATCTGAAAAACTTTCTGCACAGTCAGAGCGCTGTAGGTTATACTCATGGCTCATAGTCAGATAGCTGCAAAGCTGTATATCAGAAAAGTCGGTTGCAATAAAGTACTAGATCTGTATACTATCTGTACCTCGCCTGTACACTGTATCATCATCTTGTACTCGTAGGACCCATGTGTTACATCGAGGCTGCGCTCGACGTACCTTTTTTTTTGTCCTCCTCTCCTTATCCTCTTCGTAAAGCCGCGTTTTCGTAGCAAGCTAAATGACGTACACACACACATACACCAAGTACCGAAACTAAGGCTTAGTGACACACAAATAAGAAGAGACCGAGTAAGACAAAGAAGAACTAGTCTACATCTACCTCTCTCCTTATGCGTCGACATCGCCTGATGAAATTAATTAATTAAATTTAATGAAATTAATTAAATTTAATAATTATTTTTCATCCATTCCCTCTTTTGTGTCTTAACCATTCGTCAGTAAGCTGACGCTCGAGCCAGGATGTTGATCTACACATCGGCCAGCGTTCATGCAACATGGCTTGACAACAGCGTGCTATACTTCTACCACCTTCATTCTCCAACACTTACAGTACCCAGAGACGCCAAGCCAAAAAATAACACGAACTATAATACGACCTAATCTCGATAAGCAAGCACTGGGACCAGTATCGTTACTACACTATATTCTCTAGCAAGTAAGCGTCACCCCAAAACCAAAACAACATATGTAAAGGAAGATGGAAAGTATTTAGGAAATCTTTCCCTCTCCCTGCTATGAGATGATGCACACTAATTCTAAAAACCAATGTGCGTCTCGTCGTCTCTGGCCGTAGTGGCAGTGATAAGGAGGCAAGATCTTTGGCTATATAAGCCCATGGCCTCCTGCCCGAGTAGCTCAGACTCAAAAAAATTCGTTCAATGGTTAGGCCAGCTTGGGTGTATACCTAGAGCAGTAGCCAGACTAAAGGCATACGACCTGGAGAACCCGGTCGATGCGTTCAATGGTCAGGCCAGCTTGGTAAGATACTAAAAGCAGTAGCCATACTAGAATACACGACCTGGAGAACCCGGTCAAAGTCTATTCGTGACCTGGAGAATCTGGTCCGCAGTTTCGATTTCAATTATATCCGGCCACCCGGATCTTGCTTCGAGAGCCACTTGTACCACCCTTTTTCTTCTCTTTTAATAAAAGTAAGTAATAATATTTCATAAAACCCACTATTGCGTGCCGTTGAATCCGGATATCAATGGCCAAGCAGGTGGTGAAAGAAAATTTTTAATTAAAAAATAATAAAAATCGAGTACCGCTAAGTAGTGTGCCAGTTGGTGAAAATGCCGATGGCCAAGCAGTCAGCTCTTAGTTATCCAACCCAATTTTTAAACTATACGTCGTGCGTCGCTAGTGAAATACTGGCAACCAACGACTATATACCCCTAAAAAGGAACCAACGCACCAACTCCAAGTGAATGGCCAGTTACGTGCCGTGGGTACAAATACCGATGGCCAAGTAGCTAGCTTGCCCTTCTTTAATCATCTACCCTGTTCCTACCCTAGTGCTCCGTCCTCAACCCTTGCTGTCGTGTTCCCAGGCTATTGAGCGAAAGCTTAGGCCTAAATACAAAATTCACTTTTACGCCGTCTTCGGCGTAACAGAGAATATAATTTTTGGAGGCCCCGGGGGGATAGATAGTGTTAGGGTTGCCCTAGTGACAACGTAGAGCACTTGTGCAACAGAGGAAGTTAAAATTTCCAAAAAGGATTTTTGTTTATATCTTTATCTATAAAAGAATTAGGGCGAAGGAAATCAATTAGTTGACCCCCTTTTATTTTTATTCGTATGTACGTATTTATGTGACTTCAAATTTTTTTTTTTTTAATTAAGTGAGCCTTCAACTCACCGAAACTGCTAAAAGACGGATCGAACAGGGGCCGTCAGAAGCAGATAAGAGAAAAATAATACGATACATAAAGAAACAACAGAGGTGGACCCTGAACAAACGAAACAGAAAATTACTTGGGGCCTAATAAAAGAGAGGAGAGTCCCGGGAACTATCCAAGAGAAACCCAGACTTACCAGTACCGCTGTGGCCAAAGGAAGAGAGTGTTGCGGTGAAATCAAGTCATCACAGAAAACGATTTTCTCGGCCCAAAATTATCAGTGACATTATTTTACCTACAACATCGCATATAAAGGCGATACATCCGCCAGCGCCAAGATGGACGTTACACGATCCAAACGATTATGATTCTGACTATCCGCAGATAGTCACAGCTGCTGATCGCGAAATAGAAGCGATCTCACAGCAGCAAACGCCTCTACCCTACCGTCTGCAGCAGCTGATATACGATCCGGAACCTGATCGTAAACAATCAGAACGCCCAGTGACGCCAGGCCAATGGTATGTAAGCGGGAATACAAGTGCGAGTGCGAGTGCGAGTGCAAGTGTGAAATAAAAAAAAACACACACAAAAACTAAAGTGATTTAAGTGTAATTTGAGAATAATAATAAGTAAAAGGTCCTTAAAAAAGGGAAAATTTAGAAATAAATACAGTAAATAAGTGCATTTCTTGTATTAAAAAAAAAAAAAAAAAAAAACCTAGATTAATTTGTTTTGAATAATAACGAGTTTGACAAAAATATAAAAATACAGCTTTGGTTGTTCTTTTTATTTGTGGTGCAGGCAGGCTACTAGATTTGACTCTGAAGTGACGCGACTCTAGTGCATTCATTTGCGCAGAGGCGTATCGAGTAAGCTTAGTTCCTGTACATTCAATTGCACGGGCTGGCCGTCTCTACGCAACGCCTCCCTTAGGAGTTCAAATTAGAAGCTTGTATGCTCCAAATAACACCTCATCTCTATAATAAACTGAATATTACATTTTTTTTTTATCAGTAATTATTGTTTTTTTTTTTTTCCTTTTTTTTTCTTTTCTTCTAATTCTGTTTTAATGAAGAGTTGAAGGGCAGGCAAACACATGAGGCGATTTTTAGAACAGGCACGGTTAATAAACGGGTCAGTTTCAAATCAGAGGACGGTCCAGAGCACCGCCTCAACTCAAACTGATAAAAATATATCAATTAATAAAAGCGACTACAAAATATTGCAGCATCGCCACCAAGGGCCCATACCCGTAGCCATAGTAGCACCATTGCCTAACCCGAATCTACCAGCGCCCGACCAAGTTGCTCAATTACGCGCGATACAACGTATGTCCGTACATGTTCTAGATATTATTGAACTCGAATAGACGATTTCAACTAAGAATTATTAAAATAGTATAAATATTACTAATAAATTAGAAGTACGAAACATTCGGTATTTTAGGCATACTAACTATTGTAAGGATACAGGCCTTGTATTAGAGCTAAAGAGAAGAAAAAGAGAAATAACTGTCAGCAACGCCCGAACAGAGATTCTAAAATATTATCTCAAGGTCAAGGACCGTTACGGCCAGACAAGAAGTCAAAGGCTTTTAAAAGAAATGAGAGCGAGAAAACATACGAAAGCTCTTGTCTTGACAATAGGCCTCTATACGTACAAATACATTGACCTCGAAAAATTCTTGGTCACATAGTTATGCTCGAAATTGACAATACCATCGAATTAAAAATCGAAATTGAAAAGGTAGAGCGAAAAACTTGCAAAAATTCATCGTTAATTTTTATGCACGCTGACAAACTTGTCGAATTCGAGAAAAAATTAGATATTTTAGACACTTTTGACAATGACCGCTGGGCTACTGTCGCCTCTTTGTGCGATCAAGTAAAAGCCCTGCAAACGTACATCAAAACCTTACACCAAGTCTTGGAAAAAAATCTAAGTGATAAAAGGGATACGGATTTTGACGAACTGAGTGATTTATTCGCACAACTGCATATAAAGTAAATAACACTCAGCGTTTGAATTATGTCACGATTAAACACGAGCCTTACGGCATTTGAGAAGGCCGCTTTCAATTTGCACTATTCAGCAGCCATCAATTTAACGGAAGCGTTCTACATCTCAAAGTGCGAAGTAAGAGTATATTTTTATCACAAGAACGGATATAGATCAGGAATTTTGAAAACCATTTCATACAAGGGGCGCATTATAAAGTATTACGAAAATGACGCGACCGGTATCATTCCGGTCACTTTCTGCGATTTGCCCATAAACATCGAATATAACTTGAAAACTGCTGCATCACTATTATGCGATAATGATTATCTCTGGCTCGATTTATGTTCTGGCTATTTCATTTCCACTTGGGTCATTTTAGATTTTGTAGCAAGTAGACCGGAAACGTTATATAGGAACCCTTTCTACTTTTTGAACAACAATTCATTGCAAGAATACGTCGGACTACTTTGGGATTGCCATACGTTCGCTATCAATGAAGCTCCCACATTTAAGGAAGTCGACATTCGTATGGAAAGACTTAGAACATCTTGGGAAGAAAAATTAAGGCTAGAAATACGTCACACTTAACGCACTCTTACTATCATGTATAGTAATGAGCGGTAAATGCATTACATGGCAACAAGCTTTGCAAAGTAAAACACTTCAAGGCGAAGTCGATAAATTCGCACAATTTCAGCCTCGTTACCCGAATTTAAATACCAGCGAAAGCGAATCATTAGATGATTCGAACTCACTCTTTGATTAACGTTTAAGGATCCAATTTGGATATTGATAACAGTAAATAAGACGAAACAGTACGTGAAGCGAATATTTTACACTCTACCGCAAGAGAAGACAGTGAAGACACTTTCAATAATACTGCTATCGAAGTAAAGGAAGAAAGTGTATTACACCCACCAGTTGAGCCCCCTTTACCTAGACCTGTAAACCCATTAGTAAAAAATATGGCAGCTCAAACTGTCACATTGAAGGACGCCTTAAAGGTGGTACTCGAATTCGACGGAGAAAATATACCATTGAGTGTACTTCTCAAAGGCTGCGACGAAGCAAAGGAGATAGTAAGCGCTGCAAACGAAGCCAATCTGACTAAGCTATTGAGTAACAAGCTAGTTGGAGAAGCACGTTCAGCTATACATGGAGTAGTCTTCGAAAATATCAACGCCCTCAAAAATCACATAAAAACTATTTATGCGTCAGCAAAAACCATACACCAATTACAAGGAGGAATGGGCAATGAATTCCAAAGAGATGATGAGTCTGTGATAACCTACGCTAATAAAACCAGAGATATACAAAAACGAATTTTAGAGGCTAAAAGGTTAAAGCACGGAGCTGCCCCATCTGCAGCATTTACTGCAGCTCTTCAGCAAAGTACTGTAGAGTGCTTTAGAATTGGACTTAAACCTGAAATTGAAACTAAGCTAAGCACTATTGCCAACGAGGAAATAAATGACGTACTAACAAGAGCCATTCGAGCTGAGAAAATACTTGAAGTACAACGAGCTTTACGGAATCAAGGAGTAAAACAGGAGCCGCGTATGGAAAAAAAAACGATGTACTCTCCATTGCAATCTATGTCAATCAAGCGAACATACCGTAGATGACTGTGTACTAAAAATAATTTGCCAACTGTGTAAAAAGAGAGGCCATACTGCAAACAAATGTAACTCAGTAAATCAAGATACCGCAGAAAAATGCAGAATTTGTTGACGAAATAATCACTCTGAAGAACAGTGTAGATTCAAACAATTAAGTTGTCAAATATGCAGAAAGATAGGCCATATGGCAAGAGATTGTTTCAGAGCCAACAATCAGAATACTCAAATTGTATGCCAATTATGTAATGCCGTAAATCATACTGCCAAAAATTGCACCAATGTAGCTAGAACGCCATTATTTCGCAATATTTGCAATAAGCAAGGGCATAAAAGAGACAACTGCTATCTTGCTAAAATAGTTTGTTAAATATGTATTACGTCAGGCCACATTGCTAGAAATTGCACACAACTTTAAACGCAAGCCAAGAATTCGCTGCATTGTCAACTGTGCGATAAAAATGGTCATACTGCCGCTACCTGTAAGGTGTGCGCGTATTGCAAGAACACAGGTCACGCGATACAAGAATGTAGGAAAAAACAATATAATGAGCATAAAAGACAAGAAAACCAGGGAAACGATTCTCAGCCCCTCAGGTTATGAGCGCAACTTTAGGGATGCCGAACAACTCGACGCGCTTAGCAGATCTGAACTGCTTACTCGACGAGTTAATACCCTTGTTATAATATATAAAAACTAATGCATACCTTACACAAATTTTCACTTAGGCGGAAATCCGATAAGCCTCATGATGGATTCTAGATCTCATGAAAATATAATCAAAGTCGGAAGTTATCCTAATGGTATTGACATAAACTATCACAAAGCAGTAGAATTTCATGGAATAATAAATTAAACTATTCCTTCCATTGGAAAAATTATCTTGAAATTATTTGGGATGGAGGTATCATTTTATGTAGTTGAACAGTCATTTGCCATACCGCATAATGAAATTTTGGGAATAAAATTTTTACAAGATACTAAGTGTGAACTAAATTTTGAGCACAAGCTCTTAAAACTCCCAGGACGAGATATAGGGTTTAAACAAATTTTTAGATGTAATCCAACACCTACATGTCACTTGAATATTAATGAGACTCGTGGAGAATTTTTATACTTTAACATATATAGACCAAACGAACAACTATTAGTAGACACTGGATCGGAAATCAGCATAATAAAATACGACTAGTTTCAAAAAATTGCAAAATAGACAAAAGTAACACTAGAATTATAATGGGAATCGGACAAATTCACAGGGAAACTCTCGGTTTAACTACTATTAATCTAGGAGGTATTTATGTAGACTTTCAAGTAATCAATGACGACTCTAACCTACCATTCAAAGGGATTCTCGTCTCAAATTTCCTTACTAAATTTAAGACTAGACTCAATTTTTTAAATAAAATCATGGTAATAAATAAAGAAAAAAAAAGGGAATGAAAAAAAAAGAAAAAATATGAAAATAAGAAAGAAATTAAATGAAGGAAATACAAAAAAATTAAAAAAAAAGGTAATTAAATGAAATATGAAAAAAAATAAATCACGAAATAAAGAAAGGAATGAAAAAAAATGTAACGAAATAAAATATAAAAAAAAAAAACAAGAAATATAAAAAAATAAAACAAGAAATAAAGAAAAAAAAAATGAAAAAAAATAAATAAAAAAAAACAAGAAATAAAGAAAAAAAAAATAAAAAAAAATAAAAAAAATAAAAAAACCAGGGGGGATAAATGGGTCATGGGACTCATGGTAAAAACGAAGTTCTTTAAACGTAAGATGAGTATGGACACAATTTCTTAGGTAACAAGGAAGTCGCCAGACCCACAGAAAGAACGAAGCTCTGTAAACGTTAGCACTGCATTCATGTTGTTTACTAAAACAAAAACTTGAAAAACAAAAAAAAAAAAAAATGTATATATTTTACTACTCACGATGGTTGAACTTCGTGAGAACTGTATTTATGCACGACGTTCTCACGAAGTTCAACCATCGTGAGTAGTAAAATTTTTTTTATTTTTTTTTTTTTATTCGTTTTTCAAGTTTTTGATTTAGTAAACAACATGAATGCAATACTAACGTTTACAGAGCTTCGTTCTTCCTGTGGGTCTGGCGACCCCCTTGTTACCTAAGAAATTGTGTCCATACTCATCTCACGTTTCAAGAACTTCGTTCTTACCGTGGGTCACATGACCCATTTATCCCCCCTGGTTTTTTTTTTTTTTTTTTTTATTTATTTTTTTTTTTTCTTCATTTCTTGTTTTATTTTATTCTTTTTATTTTTATTTTTTTTTCTCTATTTCTTGTTTCATTTTTTTATATATTTTTTTTTTTTTTTTTTCATATTTTATTTTATTACATTTTTTTTTCATTTCTTTCTTTATTTTTTGTTTTATTTTATTTTTTTTATTTCTATTTTTTTTTTCTCTATTTCTTGTTTTATTTATTTATATTTCTTGTTTTTTTTTTCATATTTTATTTTATTACATTTTTTTTTCATTTCTTTCTTTATTTCTTGTTTTATTTTTTTTCATATTCCATTTAATTACTTTTTTTTTCATTTTTTTGTATTCCCTTTATTTAATTTCTTTCTTTTTTTCATATTTATTTTTTTAATTTCATTCCCTTTTTTTTTCATAAATCATTCCTTTTTTTTCATATTTAATTTTATTACTTTTTTTTTCATTCTTTTGTATTTCCTTTATTTAAATAATTTATTTGTTTATAAAATAATTATATTTACAACAGTAATTAGTAGCATCACTGTAATGCCAAAAAAAACCTCAGGTTTAATTAAAATCGGTCGGTATTTTATGCATCAAATGCATAAAATACAAATATTTAATGCGTAATAACGCGCCTTATTATGTTTAATCTACATAACCATATTTATGCTAATTAAAATTTTTTTTTTTTTTTTTTTTAGATGTATTATTTAGAAAAAAAATACACAATTTATAAAACAAATACATAACTGAATGTATTATCAGTGAATACATTTAAAAATGGAATGTTATATTTACGAACCACACCATAAGTACAAGAAACCGAGTTCCCTTAGTCGGCAGCGCTCGTAGCAGAGTGGGTAAGGTACTGGACTCACATGCAAGAGGTCGATGGTTCAAATCTCTTTATTGGAAAATGTTTTTTTTTTTTTTTTTTTTTTTTATTTTAGAATTGTAAAAGAAATAAATTCAAAGTAAAATAAAAGTTATTGTGGGAAAATAAAATTGTAATTCGTTTGAAAATTAATTAATTGCTTGGGAGTGTGAAAAGGGAATGGTGGGTACAGGTGTGCAGAAGAGTAACACGGCAGGGTTGGCAGATATACATATAAAGTGGGGAGAGGGGAAGTGTATGGAGAACAGTGGGTGAGGGGAACGGGGTAAGGGGGGAAACTTGAAAGGAAGAGACTTTGGGTGAAACTACTTTCGTTTCCAAAAAAAAAAAATCTGTCGGTTTTAAAATTCCAGCCCCCCGAGTAACGCGACATAAAGAACTTCATTCTCAAAATTCCCCTTTTAGTAAGAGACGCATATGTAGAATTAGAAAACCAAAAAGAATCCGAACTTAGATATAGCGATTCGAATGAGTCAACGAGTGATGAGATTGATGCGTGCGAATCACAAGCAGAATTGCTCCCAGAATAAGAAGACGATGATATTGAAGACCTTTTCAGCAGCGGAGCTATAATCAACGAATTTTCTAGCCTTGATAAAAGGGAAATGTACATAAACTCAATAGACGAAACTTTTAATGAACTCGACATACCAATCAAACCAGTGGATGTGTATTTCATACAAGAAGATAACAGCAAACCTGCACACACAATCTCTGAGCCAATAACAGCTCAACTAAAAAAAATACTGGATTTAAATAACTTAAGTGAACTCGAAAGGGAACAAGCTTATAAATTGCTTGAGCGACACGACGAAAGGTTTTACTTAGAAGGAGACGAGCTCACATCCACTAACATAGCCACACATCGCATACCAACAATAGACGACCTTCCTGTAACTACTAAGCAATACCGGCTTCCCCATGCCTTAAGGGACGAAGTTGAGCGCCAAGTACAGGAACTACTTGAAAACGGTATTATACGGCGGTCGCGATCCGGCTATAACACAGCTCTTTGGATCGTTCCAAAGAAAAGTCCCGATGGGAAGCCTAAATGGCGTGTAGTTCTCGATTTTAGGCCCTTTAATAAAAAAACCATACCAATGAGTTTTCCACTCCCCAACATAACTGACATATTAGATTAAGTAGGAAACTCTAAATAATACACAGTCATAGATTGCAAGTCAGGATTCCATCAAATTTTAGTACACCCCGATGACGTACATAAAACAGCGTTTTCTACCCCAAACGGACATTATGAATTCGTCAGAATGCCTTTTGGCTTAAGGAATGCCGCTGTCGAATATCAGTCAGCTATGTCACGAATTCTTGACGGATTAATAGGCAAGGGAACTTTGGTGTATATGGACGACATTGTCATTTACGTAAAAACACTCGATGAACATGAGCGACTTTTCGACCTTGTAATGGAAAGATTGAAAAAGGCAAATTGGAAATTAGAGCCTAGTAAATGCAAACTGATGCAACGAGAAGTAAATTACTTGGGGCATATAATAACCAAAAAAGGGTTAAATCCCGATCTGAAAAAAATTGAAGCAGTAAAGTTATACCCTCGTCCTAAAAATATAAAAAATGTTAGGCAATTTTTAGGATTCGCAGGATGTTACCGGCGTTTCATTAAAGACTTTGCTAAAAAAGCCAAGCCCTTAAGCAAATTGCTCCAGAACAATGAAAAATTTTCATTGGACAAACGATCAAGAAACGGCCTTTCAGGAGCTAAAGGAAGCATTGTATACGGCACCGCTCTTACAATTTCCCGACATGAGTCAGCCGTTTATTGTAACAACAGATGCCTCAGACTACGCTATAGGGGGTATTCTGTCAAAAGGAAAAATCGGAAATGACTTACCCATCGCATATACTTCTCGCATATTGAGAGGATCCAAGCTTAGATATGACACGTATGAGAAGGAAGCACTAGCGATTTTTCACTCTGTGCAAACTTTTCGCCCATACATATACTGCCGAAGGTTAATCAAAGTCATGGATCACCAACCACTTATATGGTTTTAAACTGCAGACCTCAATACACGAATACAGAAATTGCGATTCACATTATTTGAATATAATTACGAAATAATCTACCACCCAGGTAGATTAAATTTGCCTGCAGACGCACTATCATGTAATTCGATAGTAACAGAACAGGTACATGTGTTAACCAGAAGAAAAAAACCTCTACAAAATCTCGAAGAAAAACCCTTAGAGGAAAGCGAAGGTACTAAAGACGCGCTAGAACCTAAGCCACACGCTATGAGGCAGCAAAAACACTTTAAAAAGGGCTTGACTAGTGTCACACCAAATATACCAGATAGTACTAAACAAAAAAATTCACAAGTAAAAGTCAAAAAGAAAAAACAATGCCAAACAAGAAAAACGATAACCAGTGATAAAAATAAAGAAGAAATCACTGATCAACAACGCTTAGAGCAAGGAAAGGTCAATAAAAAATTAAACAATCCCACAGACCCAGAATCATCAGACGATAACATCGATCAAGAAAGCGAAGCCGAAGATCTTAACCTTAACAATGATGAGCCAATACCTAGGAAGGACTCTATTACCACTGGTGATAAAATTAGCAACACTAAATATGGTGTTAGCAATATCATCGAAACAAAGGACCTATTGGAGCATAGATTAGATAACGTAATATATTTTGTCGACACGACAGGTGCCCCGCTAGACGAGGGTGTGGGTTGATTATTTAAGGCTAATAAAATACCAGCTAACCAAAAATTAGAGTTAGGAAGCATTAAAATTAAGAATTTAACGAATAAAAGACCTTAATTAGCTTTCTGCATCACAGATAAGGAGCAAGTATCGCAAATTATAATAAAAAACCAGATGCAAGATTCTTTCAAAAAATTGCGACTTGTTTGGACAGAGAAAAATTTAACCACGATAAGCATATCTAAAAATATAACCATATGTAATTTAGATTGGGCAGAAATATATAGTATGCTCAAAGGTACATTTAATGACAGTAATATCAAGATCATAGTATGTAAAAATTCCCTTAAATATGTGGAAGATAAGGATAGAGATAAAATTTTTTACAAGCTCCATAAATCACCCGTTGGAGGACTCAAAAGTGTCTCTAAAACTTTCGGTCGCATACGCCAAGAGTACTACTGGAAAGGAGTAAAGGATGATATACAACGACGTATTCAGCAATGTCTAGAATGCCATTAAAAAAAATTAGTAAGATTAAAAACTAAGCAGCCAATGCTAATAACAGACACGCCTGGCACCGTGTATAAGAAGGTTGCACTCGATATTGTCGAACGCCTACCTAAAACTAGAAAAGGAAATAAGTATATTTTAACGATGCAAGATAAGCTGTCAAAATTGTGCATTGCAGTACCATTCAAGGATGCAACATCTTCCACGATAGCCGACGCATTTATACGACGTTTCATCTGGATTTTTGGAGCACCTAAGGTGATTTTGACAGATCAAGGGAGAAATTTTCTAAGCAACCTAATGAAAAATGTTGCGAAAAGCTTCAAGATTAAGAAAGTAAAAACAACAGCTTTCCACCCCCAATCAAACGGATCACTAGCGAGATCGCAGCATGCATTGGGCGAATATCTCAAGCAATACGCTGATAGTGAAAACGACTGGGACGAATGGGTAGAGCTGGTTATTCTTAACTATAATACCTGCATACAAGAAAGCACCAAACATACGCCGTACGAAGTTGTATTTGGAAAACTTGCAAGGTTACCATCATTTGCACCATCAACGAACGAGGATCATCTGCCTACTTATCAAGATTATATTATTAATTTCGTATCCAAGCTTAATAATATTAGAAAAGTAGCGTATGATAACTTAGTTAAAACAAAAATTAAGTCTAAAGAATATTATGATAAAAATATAAACGAAAAATTCTTTAGAGTAGGTGAATACGTTTACTTATTGAAAGGGGTTAAAAAGGGTAAATTCGGAATTTATTTCACTGGGCCTCATAAAATTCTAGAAGTATTAAATAAATATAATGTTAAAATACAGATAAGAAATGAATACAAAATAGTTTATGCAAATAGGTTAAGAGTATCTAAGATGCTTCCTCCCAACAGAAAGAAAATTAATACGGACTCTAGTGAGTCAAACAATGAATAAATCACCGAGTAAGGGCTAATTTTGTACATACAAATACTACCCACCCTCCCACCGATACCTTTTTTTTTCTTCTCATTTCTCACTTATCCAATACGTATAATTTCAGACCTTCAAAATGATGATCCTTGGCTTATCACTCCTGAAAACAGTCCATATAGCTAACGCTATAATGGGATTCGATTGCGGAGCTCAAAGCGTGAACGTAACAACCCTGCAGCTACTAGAAGTCGAGCCTTGCGATATTCCTTTCGACACCATTAATATAACCAAACGCTACATACAATTGTTACAACTAAATCATTTCGCTATAACACACGTTGTGCAATGCAAAGTAACGATCCAAAGAACCATCAATTATTGTGGCATGCACTCACACAGCTCTGTAGTGCATAACGGTGTAGCCAATTTTATCGATAATATTAATCGTGATGAATGTATAAAAATATACAATACTGGCATATATCAGCGTGACCTACTGACCATAAATAGTGTTGCGGTAAACAGATCAACTAGTGCCGCTGTGACCTTTGCAGGCTTTGTAAACTCTGAAGGAAAGTGCAGCGGGGCATACTACGCAGATCGCTATGGGTCATGGGGTGACTTCACCGTCATTGGCACCCTCCAAGTAAAATCACAAGAGTTTTACGCTCGCATAAATTTGCTTAAAGATAAAATAATACTACCTTCTGGAGTTAGGTGCCCTTTTAACGCTGGCCACTGTATAGACCTGGACAGTAGCAACACCTATTGGGATGTACTACCTAGATCTTCTTGCAACTTCAAATTATATGACTTTTCATTTAAAGGTATTGCTGACCGACTAGTAGATATAGAAAAACCTAAAAGGGAAATAATATATTCGTTCAAGTCGGACGACGTAACGTTCGCTTTGACAGTAAAAGAAAGAGATAATATTTGCGGGTACAACGTAATCAGAATAGAACACCCAAAACTTCTAATCTTCGAAATAGAAAGAGGCCAATCTTTTGCCACTAAGAATGTGAAAAACCCCGATAATATGGATTTATTCGCATACATAAACTCCAAGTTCATCTACGTAGAAATACACCTTTGATCACAAGTCAAATCTTTATACAAGGACATCTTGACTCGGCGTTGCAGAGTAGAGCGGATTGCACTGCAAAACGCTTTGGCAATAGCTGATAAATCTCCAGATTAATTTGCTCACAATGTTATGAAGGGACCCAGATATATGGCCACAATTACTGGCGAAGCCATACGTATAATTGAGTGTATTCCAATAGAAGTAGCGTTAACAAGGACTGAAGAATGCTACGCCAAACTTGCAGTAAACAACAACTGAACTACAATGTTACTAACACCTAAAATACGCATACTAAAAAGATATGGTGCGAAAATTACCTGTAACCATATTTTTCCACAGCTGTATAAGATAAACGATAAATGGTATTAAGTATCAGGTACTCCAGTAGAAGTAAAACCACCCAAGGCCTTAAAACCCACGACACAGGCCACATGGCACTATATCAAGCCATCTAACTTAGCAACTGGTGGCATTTATACAGCCAGTGACTTGGAAAAATTAAGAGATTGCATAATGATCCTGATTGAGCAAAATTCACTCCTCAACGATCTAGCCCGTGATATGCATGGCCAATCATCCGTTCACGAAAAAAGCTCCATATTTAAACTACTAAACAAAGAATCTCTTAAGAAGCTAGCCAATTCAACATAGAAGAGAATCTGGGATAGATTTACCAATTTCGGAACTGCAAGTACCGGTTTCGTAGCATTATATATCCTATCTCAATTTATAAAAACGCTAGCAGAAGCAATGATAAATAGTTACCTACTACATCAAACTTATGGATGGTCTGTACGAATGCTCGGAGCCTCATGAAACAGCCTAGCAAATTTGCTACTTTTTCTCGGTGAAAGAAATAGTAATAATCATCACAGGCCTAGAAATAAAACTCAATTTCATCAAGAAGATGTAGAACCCCAACCTCCGCAAATTCCTCATCAGAATCCAACATCAATTCAACAAGAAATGTCAACAATGCAAGAACAGATCCCATACAACCCACAAATTATATACACTCTCATATTATTAAACCAAGAAAATACGCCACCCTCTTTAAACATTACACAAGATACAATTCCAAGTGCCCCAACCGCTCAAACCATTCCAATTCTTAACAAACAAAACGAGAACCAATTCTTCGCTGTTCAGTATTTAACATACCTCACCAATTTGTCTGTACACTGTTAGACTTTACTCTCAAAATTTTTTTTGTAACTATTCTTGTTCAAGGAGGCTTCTAAACTTTAATAAATGATTAAGTAAACGATAAGTTGTAATCTACGAAATTATAAGCACATGTCTGCGCATTATCATAGGTTATACGTGTTTTAACAAATACATTTTAAACCAATTATTCATCAATAACCTAATTGACACTTAGTTTGTAAGGAAAATTATAATCTTTACCAACACTACATTATGAATTATATACTATTATGTACCGTCCTTCTCCTTAAGCAATGTACTCAGCAGACTGCTCCCAGGTCATCATTGGAAGCCCTAGTACCAGTTTTAGGTGGAGGCTGATAGGAGAGAATTCGACTCAAAATTATAAAAAAATACCATTTTTTTTTTTTTTTTTCTTTCTTCTCTTTTCTCTCATTTTTATCGTTAGATGTAAGTTCTTGATAGTTACCATTAAAATATCACAATCATATAACCAATAAAATTGACATTATAATTAAACAACTAACCTTACAGTATACAAGTAGTAATAAGTTTTTTTTTGCAATAACCATTATGTAATAGTAAGTAAAAACTAGTGCAATAAAATTTAATGACCATATATTTTCACACAGCGAACTGTTTCCAGCTCTTCGTTCGAAGTCCTAACAACAGTCTTGGGAGGGGGGTGTTACATCGAGGCTGCGCTTGACGTACCTTTTTTTTCTCCTCCTCTCCTTATCCTCCTCGTAAAGCCGCGTTTTCGTGGCAAGCTACATGACATACACGCACACATATACCAAGTACCGAAACTAAGGCTTCATGACACACATATAAGGAGAGACCAAGTAAGACAAAGAAAAACTAGTCTACATCTCCCTTCCTCCTTATGCGTCGACATCGCCTGATGAAATTTAATAATTATTTTCCATCCTTTCGCTCTTCTGTGTCTTAACCATTCGTAAATAAGCTGACGCTCGAGCCAGGATGTTGATCTAAACATCGGCCAGCGTTCATGCAACATGGCTTGACAACAGCATGCTATACTTCTACCACCTTCTTTCTCTAACACTTACAGTACCCAGAGACGCCAAGCCGAAAATCAATGCGTACTATAATACGACCTAATCTCGATAAGCAAGCACTGGGATCAGTATCGTTACTATACTATATTCTCTAGCAAGTAAGCGTCTCCCCAAAACCAAAACAACATATGTAAAGGAAGATGGAAAGTATATAGAAAATCTTTCCCTTTCCCTGCCATGAGATAATGCAGACTAATTCTAAAAATCTATGTGCGTCTCGTCGTCTCTGGCCGTAGTGGCAGTGATAAGGAGGCAAGATCTTTGGCTATATAAGCCCATGGCCTCCTGCCCGAGTAGCTCAGACTCAAAAAAATTCGTTCAATGGTTAGGCCAGCTTGGGTGTATACCTAGAGCAGTAGCCAGACTAAAGGCATACGACCTGGAGAACCCGGTCGATGCGTTCAATGGTCAGGCCAGCTTGGTAAGATACTAAAAGCAGTAGCCATACTAGAATACACGACCTGGAGAACTCGGTTAAAGTCTATTCGTGACCTGGAAAATCCGGTTCGCAGTTTCGATTTCAATTATATCCGGCCACTCGGATCTTGCTTCGAGAGCCACTTGTAGCCCCCTTTTTTTTCTCTTTTAACAAAAGTAAGTAATAATATTTCCTCCAACCTTAATTATTGTATATCCCCCAATAGTTTTTCTCTTCGCGTAAGACCCACTATTGCGTGCAGTTTAATCTGGATATTAATGACCAAGCAGGTGGTGAAAGAAAATTTTTAATTAAAAAATAATAAAAATCGAGTACCGCTGAGTTGTGTGCCAGTTGGTGTAAATGCCAATGGCCAAATAGCCAGCTCTTAGTTACCCAACCCAATTTTCAAACTATACGTCGTGCGACGCTAGTAAAATACTGGCTACCAACGACTATAGACTCCTAAAAAGGAACCAACTTACCAACTCTAAGTAAATGGCCAGTTACGTGCGTGGGTACAAATACCGATGGCCAAGTAGCTAGCTCACCCTTCTTTAATCATTTACTTTATTCCTACCTTAGTGCTCCGTCCTGAACCCTTGCTGTCGTGTTCCAAGGCTATTAAGCAAAAGCTTAGGCCTAAATACAAAATTTACTCTTACGCCGTCTTCGACGTAACACATGCAAGGACCGATATTAGTGCGACACTTAATAAAATAAGATGATTCTCCCACTGTTTACGGTATACTTATAAATAAGTCAGTACTGCTATATATCTGTGGTGGAAAAGATGCATGCCTGATGTGTTTGCGGTTTTGTTGATCATATGACAATCTGTCAACCCTTCCTACTGTGAGGCTGTGAAGTGGGACTCAGTTATAATGGACAATTTCATTATAAGCAAATCATTGAAATCATTACCCCAGATATGAGTGTTATGAGTGAACGAATAGATGATAAGAGAACTGGTGCACGAGTCCCAGGCTGGAACTATTCACCAGCCAGCTGACGGAAGGCTGAAAGCTGATGAGGAGAGTGAGGACGACCGGCTGCATGCAAAAAAGTCACGTACACATATGTCACGTACACGTACGAATCATGTGTCATTCCGGCATCAAATACTGGAACGATAACTCGAGATAAAGATGCATATTGCTCCTTGCATGGGTCCTACGACTGCAAGGTGATGATATTTATAGACAACTGCAGCAGAAGTCTAGTCCACCTTCCTCTCCGGCCCACGTGACAATATAGCTATACTTTTTTTTTTGTAAAAAGTATAGTGAAGTCTGGATAAATTTCACAAATACTAAGAAATTACCATAAACTATGGTAAAAATTCCTGTACGTTTCTAGTAAAAATTCCTGTATCGTCATAATCTCACATGGTTACCGTTGCTTTTACGGTCAAAATTCCTGTGATTCTTTTCTGCGTGTATGCTTATAAAGTAGACAAGACTGTCAGTTTAAAGAACTCTATTCTTTAATTTCTTAACCATACTCTTTCTCAATATTAAATAGGAAACAATTACAGAACAATTAGGTAAGAAATCAGGTTTTTAACGTTAGTTATTTTTTTCATTATTGGGTACAACTTATAATAGGAACTAGATTCGTTTCAATTTTGTTCATGTGTTTTGAATTTTCTAATAAAAGTAAATAATACGTCTCTAAGTAAAACATTTTTTAGGCCAACATTGATGTAAATATGGAGAAGTGGTTAATTAAAAAACCAAGGTTGACTTTGGGCGACCTGAACGTTTGGACAGAAGTCGAAAATGCATTAGATTGTGTTAATGACGAGCAACCTAAAATAATAAGTCAAAATATTGCGACTACCATGGACCCTGAGACTCAGCTACGTAGCAATATAATAAACAATGGTGCAGGTTACAATCCATTTTTATAATCCAATTTATAATCCATTTCAACCTTTTTAACTGAAAGTTATCGCGAGTATGCACATTCAGAGTTCAAAAGTGATTTGAACACTGACAGCTTTTACTACTGGGCTCACTAGGTTTGAAATTTTTTTCCGTGTGCCTTAATTTTGAATTATTATTAAGAAATATTGTACTATTAACTTTTTTATTTATTTTATATATAAGAAATAAGACTTTTAAATTTTAAATAACAAAGTATATAGTTGCATACATTTTATATATTTTAATAGGAAGTAGCAAAGATATATTAGTTTACAACGACATATCTAAGTACGTGAAAAATCCTCCTTCTGATACTAACAGATTGAAATTCTATGATAGATTATGGGCACCTAATAAGAGTTATAAGTTTAAATCATTTACATATCGTGAAGGTGAAAAACTAAAACTTTAGTTATCTTGGTTTGAGCGATTTAGTTGGCTGGCTTATTCTCAAGTAAAATATGGTGCGTATCGCAAGATCTGCGTATTTTTTGGAAAGCAGTTTGAAGGTATAGGAGATCAAAAACTCCAAAGACTGGTTGTGGAGCCACACATAAATTTTAAAGATGCAATCGAGGATTATCAAAAAAATGAGAATAATGCATACCATATGAACTTTGTATTGAACTTTGAAAGTCAACGTCATATCGAAAAAGGTAATAAGTTACCTGTAAATTTATGCCTAGAACAAAACAATTAAGCTATAATTGATGGAAACAAGAAAAAATTACCCCAATCATTAAAACTATTTGACTTTGCGGAAAACAAAATTTGCCTTTGAGAAGAAAAATAGATACTGGATGTATAAATGAATCAAATCCGCAATATGATGATGGGAATTTTAGGTGAGTATTAGGATACCATGCCAAAACAGACGACGTTTTAAAAAAACATCTTGAGACTGCAGCAAAAAATGCCAGATACATAAGTCCTCAAATTCAAAATGAGTTAATTGAAGTGCAGAAAAAATTATAACAAAAAATATTGTAGACGCTATAAATCGATCAGAAGTTTGCACTATTTTAGCGGATAAAACCGCTGATGAATCGAAAATCGAGCAATTGTCAATAGCTATACGATATTAAGATATTCAGTCAAATCAAGTGCGAATAAGTGCGAATAAGGACTTTTGTACCTGTAAAAAGTTGCACAGGGAAATCTTTAGTTGAAGCTACACTTACCAGTCTCAGAGATAAGGAAGTTAATTTGAGGCCTGTTGTTGGACAAGGTTATGACGGAGCTTCAGCTATGAGCTCTAGTTTAAACGGAGTTCATGCTCATATTAAGGAAGTATGTCTTATGGCCTTATACGTACATTGTGCAGCGCATTCATTGAATTTAGTTGTTTCAACAGCTTGATCGATTCCTCAAATACGTAACACTCTAGATACTCTCAAAATAGTCTTTAAGTTTTTAAACTTTTCTAAGCAAGTTGCTTTATTAAAAGAAATCATAGCAGCTAATGTTGAGCAAGGGAGTGAGAATCCCAAATCGCAAAGGCTTAAGAGGATGTGCGAAACACGATGGGTGGAAAGGCACGAATCAGTTGCAACATTTCTTGAACTTCAACCGTTCGTAATTGAATCAGAAGAAAAAATTCAAACTTGTAATGATCCTGAAGTTTCTGGTAAAGCGTCCAGACTTATCAAATCTATACTTTTTTTAGAATTTCAGGTAAACCATAAAATAACTTTTTTAATATTATTAAAACTCTGAGAATTTGTTGTATATAAATACATAAATTTTATCCCACAGTTTTCATGTCAAACTATGAGTAGTATTCACGGAATAGTTATCCCACTCAGTAAGTTACTACAAAATGATGAGATAAATTTAAACACAACTATAAATTTAGTAAGGTGTGCCAATAATAAACTAGAAAAAATGAGACAAACGACAGACGCAGATTTTCACAATATTTATACTAAAGTACAAAATTTTTGCTATGACTATGAAGTTGAAATAAAGAAGCCACGAACTGTTAAGCGTCAAGTTCATCGTAGTAATATAGAAACTAAAAGCATTGAAGATTACTGTAAAATAAGAATCTACATACCGTTTATAGACACATTTATTATTTATTTGAATGACAGATTCATTAAGCAAGAAGATATTTTAAAATCCTTTGATGTTCTATTCAAACCGAAAACAGGTAAGACAAAACTCCAAATTTTATCGTTGGCAGTATTTAGGTCTTAGTTGTTATATTCATCCAAAAAATTGTTGTTAATACTTTAGAAGATAACAGTTAAACTGAAACAAGCATCAAAAAGCTATATGATACATATTTCTCTCTTCTTGACTGTTCTGAAAGTTATCTGTTAGGAAGCATCCAGTTATGGCAAAATTATTCAATTCATAAGAATATTGAATCAAGAAATCCTTTGTTATTATTGGAGGTTAATATTAATTAGCATTTTTTATACTTTTGATCTTTTGCACTTGAAAACTTATTAAAACTATTGACTGTTATCAGAAATGTAACAAAGATACATGGGGCCCAGTACATACTCTATTAAAGGTATTGGCCGTTATTCCAGTTACAACAACAACAAGTGAAAGATCTTTCAGTACATTAAGGCGTCTTAAAACATATCTGAAATATGGCCAGGGTGACTGCCTCCAGACCGTTTGCTCACACAGGTATCGACTACGCAGGTCCGATACATCTCAAATCTTGGCGCGGCAGAGGGTCGAAGACATACAAGGGTTGGATATGTGTGTTCGTGTGTTTTTCGACCTCTGCTGTGCATCTTGAAGCAGTGACAGATTACTCTACCGAAGGATTCTTGTCAGCGTATTGGCGATTTGTCTCACGTCGGGGACGTCCATTTAAGTTGTATTCTGATTGTGGGACGAACTTTGTTGGTGGAGACAGGGCTCTTCAACAGTTATACTCAGAAGCAATCAGTCAAAATTCTCATCTATCAGCCATGCTCGCCCAAGATGGAACGTCATAGCACTTTAACTCTCCAGCTGCTCCTCATATCGGAGGAAAATGGGAGGCAGTAGTAAAGTCGATGAAACACCATCTCCATCGGACTATGGGAGAGACACTTTACACGCTTGAAGAGATCACGACGTTGCTCACTCAAATCGAAGCAATACTGAACTCTAGACTACTAGAACTACTTATCAATGATCCAGAGGATTAAGACACGCTCACTCCGGGACACTTCTTAGTAGGATTAGCGCTAAACTCACCACCAGAACCGTGCTTGTTAGATTTACCTCCAGCAAGGCTCACTTTCTGGCAGCTAATCCAAGCTCAAAAACAAAGGTTTTCGAAGCAGTGGTCTACACAGTACTTGCTTAGATTAAACTAAATCTCCAAGTGGCATAGTCCAGCTCATGACATCAAGACAGGCTCATTGGTGCTTATAACGAAAGAGACTCTACCACCAGGAAAGTGGCCACTGGCCAAAGTCGTCGAAGTCCACCCAGGCAAGGATGGCCTGGTTAGAGTGGTGACTCTCAAAACCTCAGTGGGCGCGCTCAGGAGACTAATTAACAAGTTGGTGCCACTGCCGGTCTACGGCTGTTGTCAGCCATTGACTGACGGCGGACGGAATGTTGGAAATTAAAGCGATCGACAGTAGGCCCGGCTTTTGTGTACATTGTATACATTTGTAGTCTCTGTCGGCTCAACGCTCTGTGAACCAAAATGTGCCAAAAATGTACAAGGCGTATGCGTTAGCACACACTAGGCTCGGATAGGGTGATTGGAAATACACGATGAAACACAATAAAATCAAACAGCATAAAAATAAAAACTTTTAATGTCACTCTCAGGCCAAGAAAACACAGTTAATATTCACAGAAATTGTAAAGGTCAAACTTATACAGCAGAAAATAAATACTATCTATACTCTTTAAGCAACGAACTATTGAAATATATAAAGGTGAAGAATGTAGAAAAAATAGAGTCAAGTTGAATAACACAATATGTAAACACGCACTGGCCTTGAGCTCGCAAGAGAGTTTGAAAGTTACATGAAAAAAATATGAAAATGAAAGCACTGATAGAGTATAACTGATTGAAATATTGAATAACTATAAACCACTGTCTGTTAAAAAATGCACAATTACTGTCTGTGGAAATACACAAGAGTTTCACTGAGTCTTGCTGTTGATAATCACTGGTAGTTTGATGAGATTAACTATTTAAGCTGGTCTGCAAATTATGCAATGAGCAACTCAAATAAGGCACTAAGTGCACTGCACTGCACAACTGAGTTGTGTCCACTGTATAGCAAGAGTTAATCAGAAAATTTACACTAGCATTTAAGGTGATGTATGCACCTTTGAATGCTAGAGTTTGGCAACGTAACTCAAGAGAGTCTTTCTTTGACAAGAGCTGAGCAAAATCTAGCGCTTACAGTATACAAAGCTTGCCGCGTGAATACGCACACACACACCTGCAGCACGCCAAGTCGACCAAGTGCACACGCACAGAGCGTTGAGCCGACAGAGACTACAAATGTACACAATGTACACAAAAGCCGGGCCTACTGTCAGTCGCTCTCATTTCCAACATTCCGTCCACCGTCAGTCAATGGCTGACAACAGCCGTAGACCAGCAGTGGCACCAACTTCTGAATTGGTCTCCTGAGCGCGCCCACTGAGGTCTTGAGAGTCACCAGTTTAACCAGGCCATCCTTGCCTGGGTGGACTTCGACGACTCTGGCCAGCGGCCACTTTCCTGGTGGTAGAGTCTCTTTAGTTATAAGCACCAATGAGCCTGTCTTGATGTCATGAGCTGGAGTATGCCACTTGGAGATTGAGTTTAATCTAAGCAAGTACTGTGTAGACCATTGCTTCTAAAGTCTTTGTTTTTGAGCTTAGATTAGCTGCCAGCGAGTGAGCCTTGCTGGAGGTAAATCCAACAAGCACGGTTCTGGTGGTGAGTTTAGCGCTGATCCAACTAAGAAGTGTCCTGGAGTAAGCGTGTCTTAATCCTCTGGATCATTGGTAAGTGGTTCTAGTAGTCTAGAATTCAGTATTGCTTCGATTTGAGTGAGCAACGTCGTGATCTCTTCAAGCGTGTAAAGAGTCTCTCCCATAGTCCGATGGAGATGGTGTTTCATCGACTTTACTACTGCCTCCCATTTTCCTCCCACGTGAGGAGCAGCTGGAGGGTTGAAGTGCCATGACGTTTCATCTTGGGCGAGCATGGCTGATAGATGAGAATTTTGACTGATTGCTTCTGAGTATAACTGTTGAAGAGCCCTGTCTCCACCAACGAAGTTCGTCCCACAATCAGACTACAACTTAAGTGGACGTCCCCGACGTGAGACAAATCGCCAATACGCTGACAAGAATCCTTCGGTAGAGTAATCTGTCACTGCTTCGAGATGCACAGCAGAGGTCGAAAAACACACGAACACACATATCCAACCCTTGTATGTCTTCGACCCTTTGTCGCGCCAAGATTTGAGATGTATCGGACCTGCGTAGTCGATACCTGTGTGAGCAAACGGTCTGGAGGGAGTCACCCTGGCCTCGGGTAACTGTCCCATGAGTTGTTGTGCTCTTTGTGCTCGGTACCTGGCACATTTGACACAGTAGAGGATTCTGGATCGGATGGGGGCCCTTCCACCGATTATCTAAAACTCTTGACGAGTTTTGCTAAAAGTGAGCTGAGTTCCTCCGTGTAGAGTTTGCCGATGAGCCTGATCAATAACTAAACTGGTGACTTGAGCTTGACGAGGAAGTAGGGCAGGATGTTTTGCATCAGGTCTGAGCTTGGCAGTCATGAGTCTGCCTCCCACATGCAGTATGCCAGCATCATTAGTATATGCCATCAACCGGTGGAAAACATGGCTCTTTGGGAGAGAACCTGATTTGAGCATCTTGATTTCCTCTTTGAAACATTCCTGTCGAGTTAATCTGATAAGTAAGAGCTTAGCTTGAGTGATAAGTTCTGCAGTGACAGCTACGGATGATTCCTGGTATGTGAGTAAGGCTTTGAACTTCGCACAAGCAAGTAAGAGGGTGGCTGTGATACGATAAAGTTTGTGCAATGTGGAGCTGGACTGAGTGAGCCTGAGTAGGAACTTTAAGTCTGAGACTGATGACACCAATGCTGACACCTGACGATTCTCTGTCTCATCCTCCACCTCGACGTTACTCGGCTGCAGAGGCCAACCATCCTGGGGTTGTATCATCCACTCTGGTCCATGCTACTAGAGCCTATGCTCAATCAATTGTGAAGTGAGAATCCCTCTAGAGGCACAGTCAGCAGGATTCTGCTTTCCAGGGACATGTCTCCAATGTGCTGCAGGGATCAGATCCTGAATTGCTGCAACTCGATTCCTGACGAAATCCTTCCACTTATTTGGATGAGAAGAAATCCAATAGAGTGTGACTGACGAATCTGTCCATAAGTGAATGTTGCTGATATTGAGTGTGAGTTGGTCGGTGACATACTTAGTAAGTTTAGCCAGGATGAGAGCTGCTGTCAACTCCAACCTTGGTATTGACATCCTCTTCAGTGGTGATACTTTCGTCTTGGAGCAGATGAATGAGCTTGACGTGGCTGAGTCTGACTTTATCACCAGGTAAATCATAGCGACCATAGCATCCTGAGACGCATTAGCAAAGCCATGGAGTTCCAATGCAGAAGAAGGATGTGCTCCAAGCCATCTAGGAACCGTCACTCCGGAGAGTTTGGCTAGATCATCTCGTATTTGTAGCCACCTTTGAGCGAGAGCATCTGGTATGGGTGTATCTCATGTAATTTTGAGTAGCCACAATTCCTAAATGATGAGTTTGGCTGCAACAATCACTGGAGCAACTATTCCAAGAGGATCAAAAATTTGAGATATTTCTGAAAGAATTGTTCTCTTCGTTGGAGTTGACTGAGAGGCTTGAGTGTGCACTGAAAGGTGAGATTGTCTGAAAGTGGTTTCCAAACCATTCCGAGTACTTTAGCATCACATTCATTGAGAAAGAGTGCTGATTCTTCACTGGAGTTTGAGTAACTGAATCCTGGCGAGTTTGAGTGCCACTTAGCCAGGGGCAATCCGCCCACCATGCACAGCTCCTTGAGTTGGAGGGCCTGCTCGTTCAACTCATCTGGAGTCTCCGCTCCACCAAAAATGTCGTCCACATATCTGCCACTGGTGAAAATCCGGGCCGCCTGGGGGTAACGGTGCCCTTCATCCTTCACCAGCTGCAGCAGTGAGCGTGTGGCCAGAAATGGAGCAGGCCTCGTCCCGCAGGTCACTGTGGTGAGCTGAAAGTGAGCTTCCTCGTGAGTTTCGCTATGCCAGATGATTCGCTGAAGATCCCAATCGTCTGGATAAACCTTGATCTGACGATACATCTTGGAGATGTCCGCAGAGAAAGTCCATTTAAATGTGCGTACCTAGAAGAGTATATCTGTTATGTTGGGCAGTAGATTAGGTCCCGTGTGAGTTATGCTGTTGAGTAAATGTCCAGAGGAAGTGAGGGCTGATCTATTGAAAACTACCCTGATTTTGGCGTTGTCTCCATCTTCCTTCAATACGCTGTGATGAGGCAGATAAAAAGGAGGCTTGATGTTGAGCTCTTCTGCAGGCACCGGTCGCATATGGCCAAGACTCAAATATTCATTTATGAAATCTGTGTAGAGCTTGTCATACTTGTCGTCTGTTTTGAGCCTAGCCACCGTGCGATCGAAGCATTTACGAGCACGGTTGACTGAGTTGCCCAGCAGAGATGGAGATTTCTTCAGAGGAAGTTTCACCACGTATCTTCCGGTGTTATCCCGAGAGTGAGTTCGCACGAAGTGTTCCTCACACTCCTGTTCCTCTGGTGTAAGCTGCGAGCTTGACTTTAAAGGGACCTCTTCTTGAATCCAGAAGTTGATGAGTAATTCCTGAAGTTTATCTTCTATTTTTGAAACGATATGGTAAGTGTGACGAGTAATCTTTGTTACAGGCTGGTTAACGCAACCCGATAAAATCCAACCAAACAGTGTACGTTGAGTGATAGGTTCTGATAAAGAACCTCTAAGCAGATCTGAGGTGATTATAGCTAAATAGTAGTCAGTGCCAAGTAGCAAGTCTATGTCTCGTGGCAGATAGAAATGGGGGTCAGCTAACTCCAGAAACTCCGTATGCAGCCACGATCTTATCTTACATTGAAAAGATGGTAGTAGAGCTGTTACTCTAGGCAAGACGTGGAGCACCACATCGACGCTGGAGTCAGAATATAATAAAAACAATCTGAGTTCTACTTTACCAAGTGCTTTACTAACTACGTTGCCTCCAATGCCCAGGATACAGATGTTGGTCTTCGTGCGCGTCAGCTGCAGACGCTTCGCAGCATCTTCCGAAATATATGATAATTCTGAACCTTGATCGATCAGAAGCCTAAGATGATGATGTGCAGCTGGAGCAAGTACCTGGGCTACTGCTGTTGGCAACAAGATAGATGAGTGACTAGATGTTTAGTTGGACGATGTGATCCTTGTTGAGTTTGACTTGATGTTGACTCTGGGATGAGTATTACTAGATGTGGAGTTTCGACGATGAGTGTGTCTGATGACTGCACCAATTTCCTATTCTTGATGTTGAGTTGGCTGAGACACCAACCTGCTGATCGGTTGCAACAACCAAGCGCCGTGAATCATGGTATGGTGAGCCTTACCACAGGTTTGGCACCTCTTCGTGTTCATACACTTAGCAGCAGCAGCATGGCGGCCCAAACAGTTGAAGCACAAAGGCTTGTCATCCACGAACCGGTATCGTTAGTCAATGGAGAGGGCCGCGAATGCCGGGCAGCGAGCAATAAAGTGTTGCTGGTTGCAGTACGTGCACGAGAACACTGGAGAAGCCGGTCTATCATCCTGCGACCGAGCTGAACTCCCAACCCGAATCTGCTGAGCGTTGCTGCCCGGTCGAGTGTTGCCAAGCGGATGAGTTTGACCTGTATGAGCGCGCTGAGCTTTGTTCAGTTTAGATTGAGTCTTACTAGATGTGGATAAGTTATCTTGTCTCTTCCATCGCGCACTGCCACCGGATCACTTCCCAATCACCCCGATCCGGCTCAAAGGACCAAAAATGTACGAGGCGTATGCGTTAGCACACACTAGGCTCGGATAGGGTGATTGGGAATACACAATGAAACACAATAAAATTAAACAGAATAAAAATAACAACTTTTAATGTCACTCTCAGGCCAAGAAAACACAGTTAATATTCACAAAAATTGTAAAGGTCAAACTTATACCGCAGAAAAAAAAATACTGTCTATAGTCTTTAAGCAACCAACTATTGAAATATATAAAGGTAAAGAATGTAGAAAAAATAGAGTCAAGTTGAATAACACAATATGTAAACACGCACTGGCCTTGAGCTCGCAAGAGAGTTTGAAAGTTACATGAAATGAATATGAAAATGGAAGCACTGATAGAGTATAACTGATTGAAATATTGAATAACTATAAACCACTGTCTGTTAAAAAATGCACAATTACTGTCTGTGGAAATACACAAGAGTTTCACTGAGTCTTGCTGTTGATAATCACTGGTAGTTCGATGAGATTAACTATTTGAGCTGGTCTGCAAATTATGCAATGAGCAACTTAAACAAAGCACTAAGTGCACTGCACTGCACCACTGAGTTTTGTCCACTGTATAGCAAGAGTTAGTCAGAAGATTTACACTAGCATTAAAGGTGATGTATGCACCTTTGAATGCTAGAGTTTGGCAACGTAACTTAAGAGAGTCTTTTTTCGACGAGAGCTGAGTATAATCTAGCGCTTACAGTATACAAAGCTTGCCGCGTGAGTACGCACACACACACCTGCAGCACGCCAAGTCGACCAAGTGCACACGCACAGAGCGTTGAGCTGACAGAGACTACAAATGTACTCAATGTACACAAAAGCTGGGCCTACTGTTGGTCGCTCTCATTTCCAACAAATACTATGAGGGAAGAATGCCTTAATGGACTAGCTTTCCTTAATATTCATCGAGATACGGACATTCAACCAGAAGAAATTCTTACCGTATTTTCCAAACAACCTCGTCGCTTCTTATTTTCAATTTTTAATATTAAAAAAAAATTTTGTTGATTATTTTGTTATGTAAAAATATTAAAGAATATTTATTTGATTTGTAGTTATATGGGTTCTAATTACTTTGGTCTTGGGGGAGGGGGGTTTGACCCCCAAGACCCCACCCTCCCCTGGCTACGCCCTTGGGAACTAAGTCCCTGCCATACTTAGGGTCACCATTAACTAATCATTAATATGCCTGGCTATTTTTTATATTGTTGTAAAATAATTTGGGAATAGATTCTAGATGTGTGTAATAGTTTTTAACTACGCTATAATTTTTTCACAAATATGAACAGTAATTGTATAAGGACATATCATTAAACAAGTTATGTCAAGGTTACGTTAAAACACCAATTAAGCGTTTGCTACCTTACTTTTTTTTGAAGATGTTGTGTTTTTTTATTTTATTAAGATTAAATTGACGTAAAATAATTTTTGAATCAATTTTAAAAAATTGTCACAATTTTTTTATACTATGCTCAATAGATTTCTCTGAAGTTTAATTGAATATATGTGTATATATATATATATATATATATATATATATATATATATATATATATTAATAACATTGTATTAAAGTTCTAGTGTCATGGACAAATAATGTAAGAGTACATATATATATATATATATATATATATATATATATATATATATATATAAAAACAATATACACATACAAATATGTACAATGTTTAGATAGACTGCGCTGCGTCAAAACAGATCAGCGTAGTATATATCTGTGGCTTCCTGAACAAATCCATTGCCATAATTTTTTTTCAAAATTACGATAGGACCGCAAAGCATATCCTTTTTTTAGTGTTTTTTTGTCCAAACAAACTTTTAAACTGATCCGAGTTACCAATTCCCTGTAATTGCCACAAAACCTAAGCAATTAACTGACATTTTCACGGCCCAACCGATTAGCTGACTCACAACTTAGCCCAATCGAATAAGTAGTATAAGATCAGTGGACAGTGGGTGTTTGGGTACCTAAGTAAGAAGTTATACTTCTATAAAATTATATGGCAGATAATATGATTATAAATAGAAGTGTACCTTCTATGAAACAAAATTGTGCACAAAAGTAGTGCAATTATCGTTGGAATGAGGATATATATGTTAGTTAAATAAGGTTCAAACAAATATTTTAGTATTTAATAACTGAACAATTATAAACAATGTGCTATAACCTAATAAAATATAATCAATATGTAGGCTGGCCAGTATAAGATTATGCAGTTAAGCTACAGTAAAAATTGATGACAATGACAAAACATCAGAATAAGGATAATGCGTTATTGAACTCTAATAGCGCAATAGCCACATATTCATAAAATCCAAATACAGAGATATAATTTATGGACCCTAATGTCCAACCTATGCCATGGAAAAGTCTACTCCTCTCACAGATGCCAAAATTATCCACCTTACGTGAGTTTACTTTGGTGATTGGCACTCTCGATTAGTTAAAGCCTGCAATTGCACTCCAAACCTTGTTTCCGATGGAAAACAAATAGATTCAAATTTTTTAACGTTATTTTAAACAGAAAAAAGGAAATATGTTACTGTTTATCAGGGTCATTTTTTTTTCGATAGAATTCTACGAAGTACTACAGTGCTATAATTAACAAATAAAAACCTACTACTGAATAACAGCTAAATAGTGATTAGGTATAGCATATTTCTTCGAAGTTAAATACGTTTTTTTTGTTAAATATTCATAAACTTGAATAATTAAATAAGTTACGTATGGTACTCTTAGTATCTAACATTAGATTGTACCAAGAAGTAGCTTTTAAGTCTTTGATGCCTTTTCTCTTGAAAATCAAAATAATGAAGGTAACCGGTTTGTTCGAAAACCACAGATAACTGTTGATGCCATCAAAAAACAATAAATAAGCTTACAAAATCTTAATACAGTGGACCTTGCCAGTATCGCTATCTTGCTATCTACCTCGAAAAACAAAAATCCTCTTTTTCTTTTCATTAAAATATGGAAGTTACTTTATTTAAGTTCAGCTCTTTGTCTTCGTGTTTAGATTTTTTAGTTGACATAAATGGTAATGAAGATGCATTTTCTGTATTAATCGTTATTTATGGTTTCAAACCTTTTGTTCTAATTTTTTCTCTGTTTATAATTTTTGAGAGATTTAAGATAAAATAAAATCGTTTAATCAAAGGGTAAAAAATTATTTGAATTAAAAAAAAATTGCGGTTAACAAAAATCGTTAGGTAAAATATACGGAATGATACATATACATTTTTTTCTTTGTTTCTTTTTTGGTAGAAGTTCGTTTATTATAGTAATTTAATAAGAAAGTTAATAGCTTTAGCTTATCTTGAAAATTATGGTTTATTAATTTTTTTAAATTAAGAACAGAAATTTTTTTAATTAGCTTGGTTTTAAAGCAACTACAAAAATTTCATTTTAAAATGCAGAAATAAAACCAACAAAACAGTATTTAAAAAACTTCCTTCATAATTGTACCTTAATAACTTCTTTTTAGAACGAAAATTGTTAAATAAAAATCTTTTTGTCAAACTGTTTAATGGCTTTTTAAGAAAATTTTTATTGAAATAGATCACGTAGTGTGATGACGTGATTTTATTTTTAAAAATTTTTTTGTGAAATGATACAAGCCTTAATCATATAATTAAAATTACTGCTTTCAACTTTTTTTTTCATTTCTAATACTCTTAAAACATTTATACTAAGACTGATTAGAGATGATCTCCACCATCATTACTTTACTGTAATATAGAATTTTATTATTAAACGTACGTATATCATGTCGAACACACATCTATCAAAAAAATTAATACGCCTGTCTATTTGCCTCATGGGCAGTGTGAAAAAAATTATAAAAATATACCAAATTCAATTTATATTACGAGGAACCGTTAACTAATTGTAAAACTGTATTTAATAAATCTTACACAGGAATGAAAAAAATTATGACTCCTAATGGAAAGGGACTAAGAGGGGGAGAAATCGTGAAACACTTTTTCCTTGTTTTTTAGGGGGACTGAGGCGAGGCTAAGGGGCGACTGTGGGGAGAGAAGAAAATGTGAGCTGGCTAAGGAGAGTTAAATAATGACGGCAAGTGGTTGAATCGAAAGATTATTGAGTTAATTTCCTATTGAAATAAAAACAATATTCTCTTGTTTTAAGGAGGGGGGGATCTGAGGAGAAGGCTCAAATATAAGTGAGGGGGGTTGCGGACAGAGGTTTTGGCAGCCCTGCCAAAATCACTATGTAATATAAGAATATGTATATATATATATATATATTTATATATATATATAAATATGTATATATATACTGTAATTCATATTTATGGAGCCTGACATATATTTGTATTTTAGTGCACATATACAATTAGTCCTACCCTTTACGTTATAATCTACTAACATTTTTTAAGATATATGCTTTAATGAAGAAGTTATCTAGGAAACTGTAAAAATCACATATACAGTATATTATGAAGCCCATTTTTTTATTAATTAGAGCTTATGAAACCCACTTGTATTAACTGTAGGTTATTTTTTACAAAGCTCTATGATGATTGTCATAAGGTTAAGGTGTACTAATAAACCAATAAAATTTGTTACATGCTTTAAATAAACGTGTATAAAGAGAAAAAGAGGAAAACCGTTAAACATGCATACATTTACGTCAAACATCTTATGAAAAATTTTTAAAGTTCTTACTAATAAAGAAAAAACTTATCGTATCTTTTGTTACAAGTTACAAGTTTAGTTACAAGTTGAGTACATAAATTACTATACTTTTATACCTCATAGCTTTTGAAAAACTATTAATGAGGTTGGAGAAAACATTTGAATGAGTAAAAGCTAACTGTTTAATTAATTATTACAAAATATCATTTAAATTATATCAGCAAATTATAGATTTACAATAAACAAATAAAACAAGTGTCATTTTTCGTAAAATAATAAAGCACATTGAAACAAAGATCATAATAAATACGATTACAAAAGAAATACAATCAAAATTTTGACAGATATTAACGACCTAACATAGAAAAAACCTATCATAAATAGTTGTTTAAAATCTACTTACAAACATAATTAATAATAAAGTCTATAAAAATTTCGAGAAAAAATACTCGCAGAGCAGGTTTTAATATTACAAATAAGTAACGCTAAAAATTGGCAGTATCGGTAATAACTAATAAAAAAACTAATGATCGAAATAATTGTTAAGTTTTTTGACATAAAATAGCTTTTAACGACCGAGATGATAAGAGATAATAACATTCAAATAGAAAAACAAAAAGTTCCAATTAAATTACATAAACAACTTGACTTTTTTAACCTACAAAATTCGAAAGAATAGTGGCAACCTTAAACAAAACTAATAATAATAATAATAGGCGTAAAGAAATTGCAAGATTTTCGTAATTATTGACTACCTACATTCCTTAGAAAAAAGTTTTATAATACATTCGACGAATTGATGGTTGATTTAGATAAATTGAAAAAACACTTGCCATGATATGGAATATAAAATACCAAATTAGAACAGAGATAATAGTACATACGATCGCGGTACAAAGTATGAGAGTTACGATTCAAATACTAACTTCTAGATAAATATTGACGACCACACAATAGAAAAAAGGAATGAGAAATAAAAGAAATTGAAGTTACCCACACTATTTATAAGAAATAGGTAAATAATGCAAAAAAAATAACTTGCAGTACAAATATTGTAATAACATAATAATGACGCAAGAAAATTTGAAAAATTAACAATGAAAAAACATTCCATAAGTATGAATAAGCATTATAATATACAGAAAATTCCAAAATGTAGTCCAGGTAATAATAACTGTACTTCATTGACAGAAAAATTACTGTTAGTTATGACTTAAAATAGCATCTTCCTACAGATATGATAAGAAAATAATTACGAAACAACGTGAAGAAGAAAAAATTTAATTATATTAACTTCTTTAATTTTATATTTAATAGTGTCAGATAGATATTAATGACCGTACACGAAAAACAAACTTATTGGTACGTAAGAGCAAAATGCAAAAATTAATAATCATAAAAATTTTGGTAGATCTTACAAGAAATTCTGCTAGATTTGGCATAAACGGTCATGATGAATAAAAAAATATAAACGAGATAATTAAGGTCGACAAAAATATTTTATCATGTAATAGCAAACTGTATAGTACACTATCATAAAATATCTTATAAAAATTAACAACTAAAAATCGATTTGAAATAAATAGATAAAGCAAGTCTTGTCTTCCGTCATACAATGAAGCACATTAAAACAGAGTTCATTATAAATACGGTTAAAAAAAAAAAACAAACAAAATTTTGACAGATATTAACGACCGAACATAGAAAAAAAATATAATACAAATTTGTTCTAAATCTACTTACAAACATTAATAATAATAAAGTCACCAAACATTGCAAGAAAACCTACCTGCAGAGCAGGTTTTGACATTACAAAATGGTGCCGCTAAAAATTGGCAATATTGGTAACAACTAATAAAATAACTAATGAATAAAATAATTGTTGAGTTTTTAGACATAAAATAGTTTTTAACACCTGAGATAACTAAAGATGATATTATTCAAATGGAAAAACAGAAATTTACAACTTAATAACATAAACAACCCGACCTATTTAACCGATAGCTTTTAAATGGATAGTGGCGACCTTAAACAAAACTAATTATAATAATAATAGGCGTCAGCAAATTGCAAGATTCACGTAATTTTTAACTAACGACAATTATAAAAACAAAGTTTTATAATATAGTCGTCATATTCATGGCTGATTTAAATAAATTAACGAAACAATGGCCATGTCTTGTTATATGAAATAGCCAGTTAAAAGAGAGATAATAGTACATATGATTGCAATGCAAAGAATAAATGTTCCGATTCAAATACTCAAATTTCTCTCCTTTTATACCACTTAGTTTTCAGACAAATATTGACGACCACACAAAAGAGAAAAATAATAATAATAAGAAATAAAAATAAATATTATACAAAGTATTATTGATACGATTTATATAATTAATCTTTTCTTCTTTTATTTCTTAAAGCTTTCAGACAAATATTGACAACCACACAAAAGAAAGAAGTTATAAGAAATAAAAAAAATTTAAGTTATCAACACTATTCATAACAAATCGGTAAAAAATGCAAGTAAAATTACTTGCAGTACAAATATTATTATCATATAATAATAACGCAAGAAAATTTAAAAAATTAACTATAACAAAACATTTTATAAGTAATAATAACCAGCATTATGTACAAAAAATTTTTAAATACAGTCAAGGTAATAATGACTGTACTTTATTAACAGAGAAATTACTGTTTGTTATAACTCAAAATAGCATCTTTCTACCAATATGTTGAGAAAATAATTACAAAACAACGTAAAAAAGTAAAAATCTAATTTTAGTCAATCTTTTAGTACTATATTTTATAGCTTTCAGATAGATATTAACGACCGTTTACGAAAAACTAGGTTATTGGTACGTAAAAGTAAGGCGCAAATTTAATAATCTTAATAACAATCGTAGTTCTTACGAGAAATTCTGTTAAATTTGGCATAAATGGTCATGACAAATAGAAATATATGAACAAGACAATTGCTGTGTTTTTGGACCCGGAAGAGTATATATCGACCAAAATAATAAGAGTAACAATTCCAATTGAGATTTGAACAGTAACAAGTTAATTACATAAATTACTTAACTTTTCTACCTCATAGCTTTTTAACAAATATTACTGAGGTTGAAAAAAACATTTCAATAGGTAAAAGCAAATTGTATAATCAATTATTACAAAATATCTTATAAAAATTATTAACTAACTATAGATTTTGAATAAAAAAATAAAACAAGTGTTGTGTTCCGAAATAAAATGAAGCACATAAAACCAGAGATCATAAAAAATTCAATTACAAAAAAAAGGAATTAAAATTTTGACAGATATTAACGACTGAACATAGAAAAAACCTATCAAAAAAAGATGTTTTAAATCTACTTACAATCATAATTAATAATAAAGTCCATGAACATTGCAAGAAAAATTACTTGCAGAGCAATCTGAATATAACAAATAGGTAACGCTAAAAATTGGCAGTATCAGTAACCACTAATAAAAAAACCAATGAAAAATATAATCTGATTTTCTGGACATAGAATAGTTTTTAACAACCAAAATCATCGGAAATAATATTATTTAAATAGAAAAACCAAAAGTTACAATTAAATTATATAAAAAACTCCACCCTTTTAACCCATAGCTTTCGAAATGATACTGACGACCTTCAAAAGTTACAATTAAGTAACCTTAATAACTTCAATCTCTTATATCCTAAATACGGGTTTTGATGATTATACAACGAGGGAAGAAATAGAATAGACGAAAAATTAGTTCGCAGCTCATTATTGCACTACAGATAAGTAGAACTGTAAACAATAAACATAAAGCTTTTTACATTAATAGTTATTATTGACTAGGAAACAGCGTAACAAAAATAACGAAATTAATTATCACGAGAAATTCGTTAGATACTGCCACCTGACAATAATGTCGAGGTAGTACGATTCTTCTTTCAAATACTATAAATTGAAACCTTACTTTTCATAGTTAAGATATTATTAATTTAAAACATAGTTTCAAAGTATAAAGTAAATACTATTCGTTTTGTATTTAAAACATTTTCTTGCAAAACAAGTATCTTACAGTATCTGATCAGTATGAACCCATGTAAATAATATTATAAGCTAAAATGCTATTTCGAAAAAATTTAAAAAAGCTGAAATACCACCTGTAGTCTTATGTCTCATGACTGACAAGCAGATCTGGAAAATCAAACACATAATTAATATCGCATGTAATACAGTTACTATTATGTCTACAGAAAATACTGTATGACTATTTACTGCAAACTAAAAAAAAATGTTGCAGTCATAAAGGTGGATGAAATAATAGATACTCTTGAATTAGAATGCATATATAACGACTTGTATGGTTATTACGACAGGTAGTGGATAATTGTTACATAACATTAACTTTTGTTGGAAACAAATGAAATAACATATCTTACTAGCTTAGTATTGTTTTTTTTACAACACATATATAAAAAACATATAGAAAAAAATCGATTTATTCTTTTTCTCTTGCATTACCTTAGGTCCTCATTCAGATCCACCGTTTTCTAAAACTAATTGCTTTAAAAGAGCTGCTGCAGCTGTTACAGCACTCTTTACACATTTTACGAAGTCTCATTATGCTTAAATCTGTAAAATTTGCACTTGAGTACAGAAACTAGTTAATATTCGTCCGTCCAAGAGCAACCACAAACAAAGAATAATTAAAACAAATAAATTTAAATTAGAAAAGTGTTTACCAGCTTAATTTACACATATGTTTAGACCAACATACGAAAAACTTTTAATTATAGACAAAAATTATAAACAATACAATTAAAAGTAGATACTGACGTGTTATACGCATTTAAAATCAAAGAATTATAATCCAAAGAAGGGCGGCAATATTCAGCGTGTGTATGCGTGTGTGTGTGTTGTGTGATGCGTGGCCTAGGGAAGAGAAAGGCGCACGGGCGCTTGCAGCGCCGCGTTACTGATGTGTTCGTGTGGAGAAGCTGGATCGAGAGAAATACCTCGAGACGCGAAGGTGGCAAGACGTGCCGTGTGGCCTGCGAGCGAGCGTAGGAGAGCGCGTGTAAGTGCGAGACGTTGTCTGTGCCCACAACTCATTGTCATCTAATATTTAATAAATACTTTTAATTAAAATACTCCTTGAGCATCTCGCTGAGTTAATCACCCTGAATCCCGTTCCTTACAGACGAGCAATAGAAATATAATTATTGTTTACTTTATAAAAGTCATTAAAACATTACTACTCACGTTAAAGGAAATGTCTTTTTTCATCGCGTTACCTCGACAGCCTACTGGCCTAGTGACCTGGTCAATCTACACACCAACTATGTGTGAAAATATATTGGCGCATCTACTTACCAATCACCTAACTAATATTGTACCTTACATATAATTGGCACAATTATAATGTCTCTGGAACTTTTTCCGATGAATTTAAAAAAAAAATTTGCATTCACCGGATATCGAGCCTACAACCTCTAGAACGATGGTGTATTAGTTACAAGCACGCTTATTACTGAGCCAACAACACTTTTGAAGAAATCGATACTATTACAGTAATAAAGATTTTCTTAATAACAAGTATCCTTGCATACTTAAACTCTTAACTGCTGGTGAACAAGCGCGTACACAAATAAATAAAAGAAGATGAGTTAATAATAGCATAAGATTTTCTAATGATATTATAAGTTTTTAATAAAAAGTGATGATTAAGGACATTGCCCTAAATTATTTTTTGATTTTGTAAGTTTTTAAACAGTTAAAAGAACTTTTTTTATAATTAGCCATAACTTTATAATTGTTTTGTTTGACCTCATGGTACATACAATATAACAAAAAAAAATTAAAGAGTGTAATATTGGTATCAATACAGCTTGATATCATAAAAGGGAAATCTTGATTTTCTATTACTGAATTCTTATCATCATCAAACTAGTGGAATCATAATTTTTGACATTCGTTGTTGTGGAGATGTAATTATATTTTGTATTCTGGTGGTTTTAACATACACCCATTGCAGGATATAAACGTATTGTAAATCTCTACTTTTATTTGAACACTTTTTTTTTTAATGATTTATCTTATCTTTTCTAAAATATATGACTCTATGGAAGGGGCCTCTTCTGTAAAAAATTTCGTTAGATAACTCGATCATTCAGCCTACTGAGTACAACAATTTTTTAGAGCAACGTTCGCCTTTATCAAACTTACACCGTTATTAGTTAAAATGAGGGAGTTTTTTCTTAAGTATGTCACCCATTGACATTTTCTATTTGACTAATCAATGTATTAAGACTTTATTAACAAATAGACAGGTCTGGCTTTTCTCTTGATTAGGAAACCCAAAAATACAATGGTCATCCAGAATACCCTACTCTTTGTCTTCAGGAATTATTTAGCATCCTTCATGGAGACTACCAAAAAAAATCATATTGTATTTTTATAGGGTTTCAATCCACAAATCTTAGGGAGGTACCACAGCATAAAGAATTAACAAAAGAATTTTGTTAAAATTTAGTCCACAGGTCAATAAGCTCATAAACAGAGTACGTGCAAAGTTTCAAGAGTTTTAAGGTATGAGTTTTAACAAGGCCTCTTATAAGAAATTATAAAAATTTCTTTTTCATTATGCAATTCTGATTGAATTAACGGTTAAACTTTAATAAAATTTCATCCATAAGTGCTATAAAACCTATTTAAGATGTCTCTTAAAGAAAAATGTCCATTGGTTGGTGTTTCGAAGGAAAATTAATAACAATCCTAAAGTGACAACAAAGCTCCAATGCTAAAAGATACGACATGATCGCGCACCTCTAACCTAAAAGTGTCAAAAAGTCGGATCTCACCTGAACTCACGTAGTTGGTGCGGTATCTCCTTAAAGTCTCTAGAAAACTGGCATGCTATTCACTAGAGCCTCAAAGCTCTGTTTAAACTCAATTTGGTCACTAAAATGTATAAACATCTATAAAGTCACGAAAATGTAGAAGAGTATAAATAGTCTCTTTTTTCTGTTATTTACTTTAAACTTATCAAAACATTTTGTTTTTATTAAAATTTTTATAAATAAGAGGAAAGTTGAAAAATCAGTAGTAGATTACTTCGAGATTAAGTTATTAGAAATAAGAGACACGTGTCTCTTTATAGATAGTAGTACTTTTAATACAATTTACATTTTGTACGCAGAAAAGAAAATAGCACTACATATTTAATTAATGTTAACACTTACAAGTCTCTTCGTATGGGGCAAAACTTTAAGTTAATGTTTATAATTTAAATACATAACATATAATTTAAGTAATACTTTGTTGTTAAAATCTTGTTACAATTTTTTCAATGTAAAATTTCTGTAGCCTATTAAACTACAATAACATTGCACAAATTTAACTATTCTTTTTTTAATATTTTTTGCATGAAGCATTTTTCAGAGTGATGTAAGAATGTTGAAACTGATATATGACCCCAACAATAAAAGCATTGTTTTTTTGCAACACTCGTGGTACCTTTTCTCGCCTTCTTTACAGGTATCATGACACCCGTCTACTCGTAAAGCATACCGTATCCAGCATTCCTTATACTTGCTAAAATTTGCGTTTTATAACTAGTTTAGCGCGCATTTCTATATAATATTACACGAGTTTCATTTCCATGTATTCTTATTAAGTGCCTACAAAATTGTGACTAAAAAGTCTTACAATAAGGACAGAATGGTGTGCGTCGTTCTGTTTTTTGGAAAACTTGTGAAATTACAGTTAAATCTGAAAACAAAAGCAAAATACTTTTTAGAAAATTTTCTTATTTTTAGACATAAAACCGTTATTTTTTGTATATCTATATTAAATAAGAGGCTAGTACATGAAAAAAAAATAATAAAAACGATTTATTATTTTCGCAACGTTCTGACACTACTGTAATCGTATGAAGTATTATCTTGGTTATTAGGCTTTATTATGCATTAATACACAACAAATTCTATGTTTACTTTTTTTGTCATTACTCATTTTCCATATTTTTTAACGTCACCACTTTGTGTTTTGCATATTAGTACTAAGATTTTTTTTGTATTATTCGTAGACTTTTACAATTGAAAGTATAGGTAACTAAATTAGTTTTTAGTTACTACAATTATTATAATATTTTTCTATTTTTTGTGGTCGTTAATATCTGTCTCTAAGCTGTAAGGTGTGAATTTAAAGAAGTTTTAGTAATTAATTTGTTAATTTCAGAAATGCTGTTGCAATTGTAATTCTTATACTTGTGAGTTTGCTTTTTTTATTAGAACACGAGGCAATTGTTTAATTAATTTATCTGAATTAGTCACAAGTATCTAAACCGTATTTAAAATTTCATTTTATAAATTGTCTGTTCATAATATCTACAAGAATTCGTTGAATTATGTATTTTGCAAATTGCATTTACTTATTATTATTATTTTTTTTGTACGGTCACCAGTATCCATTTAATAGCTTTGAGGTATGAAAGTCAAGTAATTAACAGAATTAAATTGTAACGTTTTGACTCCTTATCGTGATCTTTAGTTTCATTATCTCGGTCGATATTTACTCCTTGAAGTCTTAAAACATGGCAGTTAATTTGTTAAAATAATTTTTTTTTGCCATAATTAATTTTGCTAATTTCTACAGGATTTTTCATTATATTTACGAACAGTTAGAAAATACAAAATTTTTTGAATTTTTTTAACTAACTAGTATATTTTTTTTTGTGTACAGTCGTTATTATTGTTTCAAAAGCTATCAATTATAAAAAAAATGTCGTTGCTACATATAATTTGTTACTTTTAAATGTTGCTTAAGTTTTAGTTTTTTATTATATCCGTACTTGTTTGCCATTTAAAGTTATAAATAAGGGAAATTTTTCTGTTCATTAACTCTAGTCATCATTACTTTGACTGTTTTAAACAATTTTTTGATATTCTCAATTTATCTTTTTTTCTAATTCAGTAGTATATTATATTATTACACGTCATACATGTCATTTTTTTGCATTTCTTATAGGTTTGTTATCAATAGTAATGGTAATGGAATATTATTTAACATATTATATTTTTTATGTTTAGTGCGGTCGTCAATATTTGTCCAAAGCTACCATGTCATGAAATTAGAGTAGTCTAAGTCATTAAATTGTTTTATTTGGACTATCTATTGGAATTGTATTTATTATTTTCTATGTTGTTACGTGGTATTTCATGTCGTAAAACACGGCCACTGTTCCATTGCTTTATTTGAATGAGTAAGAAGTACGTTCAATATAGTTAAAAAGTCTTTTTAATTTGTTTATGGTAGTCACTATTTACGGGATTTTTAGTAATGAATAAATTCGCATATTGTTTTCTCTGATTAAAACTTTTTTTTTGTGTTTGCTTGCTAGTATATGCTTAAAAGATCTGAGATATTAAAATAAAGGAGCTTATGTAAATAAGTTCTCTCCTTTAGACTTTGTATTGCAATTATATTTCTTACTATTCTATTCGTTATGTGCTACTTGATAATATATAGCACAGATATTCTTTTCTTTATTTGATAAATTTTTTTTGGTGTAAGTCTTAATTTTGCTGATATTCTTACGTCAGTATTCTGTTATATTAATATTCGTAATGCAAAATATTTTTTTGGCATTTTTAATAGATTTTTCATCAAAAGTGTCGGCAACTAAATTCTATTTTACTTATTGTTATTATTTTCTTGGATGTGTAGCAATTAATATCTATCTTAAGCTATGAGTCATTGAAAGAAAAGAAGGCTAAGTAATAAAATTGTAACTTTGAGACTTTTTATTATAATCGTTTTCATTGAAATCGATGTTGTACCATAATATTTAATTTCATAAAATACGGTAATTGTTTTTCTTATTTATTTGAATTAGTCTTAAGAACCTTGACTATATTTCAAAATTTCCTTTAATTTATTTTTTGTAGATAATATTTATGGGATTTTTGGTAATTATTGATGGAGCACATTGCCTCCACTTATTAGAAGTAATTTTTTTTTGTTTACGGTCACCAGTATCTGTTTAAAAGTTTTGAGGATTCAAGGTAAAGTAGTTTATGTAGTTGAATTGTAAGTTTTTCACTGTATTAATATAATAATTACTATTATCTTAGTTGTCATGTGTTTCTTAATGTTATAAAACATGGCAATGGTTTCATTTATTTATTTAATTTTTTTGTTTCTTAGCATTAATTTTGATAACTTTTTGACGTCAATATTTTGTTATATTTCAAATAGAACTGCAAGTCCCTTCTTTAGCATTGTTTATAGATTTTTTATTAATGGTATTGGTAACTGCCGTTTCCAGTTTTTACTATGGTATTTTTTTTATATGTATTTTATATATATTTCCTATATCTGTCTAAATACTGTAAGGTATGAAAGTGAAGTTTAATATGTAATTCATTTGTTACTGTCAGAGATGCTTTTGTAATCGTATTTATTCTGTCTACCGTTATTTGCTAAATTTTGTTACAAAACATAGCAACTGTTTTATTTATTTATTTTAATAGGTTTAAAACTCTATTTAACTTATTATTACTTTTCTTCTGTGCGGTCGTCAATATTCATCCGAAAGCTATGAGATTTAAAAGTAAAGATGTTTGAGTATTTAAATTGTAACATTTATCCATTGTATCGGAATTATATGTACTATTATCTATGTTTTGACGTGCTCCCTTATGTTACTAACATGGAAATTGTTTCATTTATTTATTAAAATTAGTCATAATGATGTCAACTATATTTTAAAACTCTGTCGCATTCATTGTCGGTACTTAATTTTCACTAGTTTTTTGGTAATTATTGATTTCACAAATTGCTTTCACTTATTGTTTAATTTTCCATTAAGGTCGCCAGTATCAGTTCGAAAGCTTCGACGTATAAAGATCAAGTTATTTATGTTATTAAATTGTAAGTTTTTGACTTTGTATTGCAGTCTTTTCATCTTATTATCTCTGTCAAAATGAGTTATTATATTTCTTAAAACCTGGCAATTATTTTGATCACTTATTTTTTTATTTGTCGTAACTGATTTTTCCAGTTTTTAGCGTCACTAATTTGTGATAACAATAATAGTAATGCTTTTTTTTATTATTCGAATACTTTATCTCTAATAGCATTAGTAACTTAATTTTAAATAACTTTTTATTATAATTTCTTTTGTGTTCTGCTGTAAATAGCTGTCTAATATCTATTTGGACTTTCCTTTGCAATTGTATTAATCATGATCTCTTTGTTTTTTTGTTATATCATATTTCAGAATAGGAAAATGGCTTCATTTATTATTCCAGAATTAAATTTTAGTTGTCTTTTTTTTTAAGGGATATTTTATTTCGAATTTTACAAAATGCTTTGAGTTTTAAAAAACATTTTCTTCATCGACGATCGTTTATATTTGTTCAAAAAATTTAAGGTATAAAAGTAAAGTTATTTATATAATTGTCTTTAACTATTTGACTTCTTATAATCATATTGATCATCCTACCGGTCAGTATCTGCTACTTAATAATATCAACCACGGACTTTGTTTCGTCTTTTACGATTTTTTTCTATTCTTAATTTTGCCAATTTTGTAATACAACCACGTTGGAGTATTATTTCTTGAATTGTGAGTATTTTTGTTTGCAATATTTAGTTTTTTTTGTTGTTGAAAGCGTCGGTAACTAATTTTTTTTGCTCTTACTATTTTTATTTTTTTGTGTGGTTACCAATTTCTGTCAAACTGTTGTAAGTTATGACAGTAAAAAAAATCTTATTGTTAATTCGTAACGCTTTGGCACTATTGCAATCGTATTTATTATCATCTTAGTTATTATGCTCTAATACACGACATATGCTTTGTTTGTTTTTTTTTGTCATGACTCATTTTCCCTATTTTTTAATGTCACCACTATGTGTTTTTCATATTAGAACTGCGATTTTCTTTGCATTGTTCATAGACTTTTACCATGGAAAGTGTTAGAAACTCAATTAATTTTTAGTTACTAAAACTATTATATATATATATATATATATATATATATATATATGTATACATATATACATATATATATATTTTATGTGGTCGTTAATATCTGTCTCTAAGCTGTAAGGTATAAATTTAAAGTAGGTTAAGTAAATAAATTGTAAATTTTAGGCATGTAGTTGTAATTATTACGTTTGCTTTTATTAGCTTTTTTTATTACAACACGATAAATTGTTTCATTAATTCATTTAAATTAGTCATAAGCATCTTGACCGTATCTAAAAATTTTTCTTTATTTATTGTCTGTTATTAATATCTATAGGAATTTTTCAAACTAATGATTTCGTTTGATGTAATGATTTTGTTATGTTTTCACGTTGTATGGTACTTGTTCTTTTCATAATCGATGCAGTTGTTTGCTATTTTAAATTATAAATAATGGCAATTATTTTGTGTTATCAAAACAGTTACAATTACATTGACCTCATTTTAAAACTTTTTTTACATCACGTCAGTTGATAACATGTACGGAATTTCGTCTCATTATAAATTTTCCTCATTTTCTTGCATTACTATTTTGTAATATAAATACTGCTTTTGCAAGAATTAGTTTTTGCATTGTTTGGAAACTTTTTTGATAACAAGTGTTTGTAATTAAACCATTTTCTATTGATTATTATCTTTAAAATTATTTTTTTTTTTTTGTGGTCGTCAATATCTGTCTCTCTTATATTTTGATTTTCTTTTGCAATTGTTTTCATTATGATTGCTTTTATTTGCTATTTTTTATTACAAAACACCGCAATTTTTATTTATTTAAATTTAATTAATTAATTTAATGATGTGTACGTTGACTTTTTTTAACTCTTTTTAATTTTTGGTCGGTTAATAATATCTATTATAATTTTTCTACTTTCTCCAGATCACTGTTCTGTTATATCAATACTACTACTGCAAGTTTTTTTTATGTGTTTATCAATTTTGTGATCAGTAGTGTTCGTAACTAAATTAAATTTTACTTATATTCAACTTACTTTTTATTGCCATGCGATAATATTTATTATCATCTTTGTTCGAACGTGCAATTTTATGTTACAAAACACTGCAATAGTTAAATATAACCATTTAAATCTGTCATAAGTACGTTGACTATATTTTATAACTCTTTATAATTTATTGCGGTAATTAATATTTCCGAGATTTATTGTAGTTATTAATTTAGCAAAATGCTTTTACTTATTTTTTTTTTGTAGGTTAGCCAGTATCCGCTTGAAAGCTGTAAGGTTTAAAAGTTAAGACACTTATGTAATTTAATTTTAACCTTTTAACTTCCTATTTCAATTTTATTTCTTATTATTTTATTTGATATAAACTCCTTCAAGTTTAAAAACATAGCATTAGTTTTGTTAATCTCCTTTTGTTCGTCATTATTAGTTTTGTCAATTTTTACAGAATTTTTCGTTATATCTACGAGATTTTTTAGAAAAAATAATTTTGCAAATAGCTTTTATTTACTATCAACATTTTCATTTTTTGTGTTCGGTCGTTATTGTAGATTTTAAAGCTATGAAATAAAAAAAAAAGTAATAGCTATGATGAAATTATTACTTTTAAACGTTTTTTTGTACTCGTGTTTTTATTACCTCCGTAGTAGTTAGCTATTTTTAGTTATTACTTACGGCTTTTACTCTGTTAATTGAGTACAGTAATTATTACTTTAACTGTATGTTAAAATTTTTTTGAAAAAATGTTAGTTGATAATATTTTAAAAATTCTTTGTTCTTATTGAGTTTTTCAACTGTACACAACAGTAATTTTGTAATATTAATATTTATTCTGTGAGTAATTGTTTTTGCAATCTTTATAGATTTTCCAACAAAAGTGTTGATAACTTAATTCTATTCCATTTCTATTATAATTTTTTTTTTATGTGCTGTCATCAACATCTATCTTAAGCTATAAGTTCTTGAAAGTAGAGTAGGCTTAGTAATAAAATTTTAACTTTCAGACTTTCCATTATAATAGTAATTATTGTTATTTATGTTGTTACGTAATATTTTATTTAACAATATACAGTCGTAGCTTCTTAATTTATTGAAATCAGTCATTAATCCCTTGACTATTATTTAAAACTCTTTTTAATTTATTGTCAGTTGTTTGTATCTACGAGATTATTTACAATTATTGTTTTTGCAAATTGCTTGTCTTGAAGGTAATTGTTTTGTCGTCTATGACTTGATGATAATATATTAAATGAATCATAGATAAAAATGAAATACTTTCTATCTTTTATACAAAACCTACTATATTATACTTGTTCCGTACTATACCCTGTATGTTGTTAAGTAATAAACTAGTAAAAAACCTAATTAGGTTTTGTATAAGTTTTAGTAAGTATTACATTTTCATCTATGTTTCATTTAAATTGCTTGTACTTGTATTTTTTTTTCGTGTACGGTCACCATTATTGACTCAGAAGCTTTAAGATATTAAAGTAAGGTATTGTTTGTAATTAAATTGTTACTTTTTGACTCTATATTAAAATTTTATTTTCTACTATCTTGGTCGCTATGTGCTACTTGATTTTATAAAACACAGCCATTTTTTTGTCTATTTGATAATTTTTTTTGGTTTCAAATCGATTTTGTTAATATTTTGACGACACTATTCTGTTATATTTATACTCGTACTGCAAGTAATTTTCTCCGCATTCTTTATAGATTTTTCAACAAAAGTGTTGGTAACTAAATTCTATTTTCCTTATTATTATTTTTTTTTTTATGTGTGGTCGTCAATGTCTATCTCAAGCTATGGAGTATTGAAAGAAGAGTAGCTATAGTTGGTAAACTGTAACATTCGGACTTTCTGTTGGAATCGTATGTATCGTAATCTATGTTTTTTTTTTTAAACCGGATAACCGCAACAGCCTATTGGCCAAGTTGCCGGGGCCACCCACTTACCACCTATGTGTGGGGGTGTTATTGCCACATCCATTTATCAATCCTCTCTGCATATTACCATACATATTGTACCATGGGCCCGGTGGAAGTATCACCAGTGTAACACACCTTGTCAGTTAAGCTGACACTCTCTGCACCGGAGGGAAGGGCATCGGGTCAACTCGCCACTGTGTAGCCTCTCCCCGGAGAAGAATCCGTATTTCAGGACGTCCACTCCTCGCTGGTTAAGCCAGCGCTCTCTGCCAAAGCATCGAATCCAGGCTAATTAACATCCCCGGAGAAGCCCCATGTTTTAGGGACCACTCCTCACCGGTAAGGCCGGCGATCTCTGCCTGGCGCCTGGCATCGGGTCCGCTAATCCCTACCTAATCTTACCTCACATAAGCCCTAACACTGTTTCGCATTGACCCAGGCCCGAAGACCTGTGGAGCAAGGAAAAAACCCTGGAATTACTCTGAAGGAAAATTCCACGGAAAAACCCGCCCTGAAACAGCCAGGGTTGCATAGGAACTTTTTCCGGTGAAAAAAGTTTTTGAAAAAATCTGCACTCACCGGGAATCGAACCCATGATCCCTAGAACAGCGTTGTATCAGTAGCAAGCATGCTTACCACTGAGCCAACGCTGCTTCTGTATCGTAATCTATGTTGTTACGTCATACATTATTCCACTAAATACAGCAATTACTTTCTTTATGTATATGATTTAGTCATAATTATCTTGAATGTATTCTAAAACTCTTCTCTATTTATTAACAGTTGTCAATATTTACGGGATTTTTCGACATCATTGTTTTTGCGAATTGCTTTTACTTATTATTTTTATTTATTTTGTGTATGTTTGCCGCTATTTGTTTTGAAGCTCTGAGGTTTCACGGTAAGGTAGTTTATGTAATTTAATTGTTATTTCTTACTCTATATTAAGATTATATTTTCCATTCTCTTAGTTTTTATGTGCTACTTGATGTTATAAGACACGGCAATCGTTTTGTTCATTTCTTATTATTTTTTTTTTAGTATTAATTTTGCTAATATTTTTAAGTCACTATTTTTGAGAATTTTTACTCGATCTGCGAGTATCATTTTTCGCTTTTTTTATGGATTTTTTTACCAATTGTGTTGCTAACTCGATTTTATATTTCTTCTCAACATGATCTTCTCTTTCAAGTGTAATTGTCTTTATCTATCCATGTGCTAATAAGTATAAAATACAGTAGTTTAAGTTATTAAACTTTTTTATTCTGGACTCTTTATTGTAATTTTTTTTGTTAGTATCTCTGTTTTTTTTTCTGTTTAATGTTACAAAATACGGCAATTGTTTTTTCTATTCATTTGAAATATTTTTCTTTTTTCCGTTTTCTACGGAATTTTTCGTAAATTTTGAGTTTGCTTATTACTTTTACTTATTGTTACTTAATTTTTAAGTGTACAGTTGTAAATATCTATTTAAGAGCTATGAAAGATAAAAATAAATTCGTTTATGTAATTAAATTGCTACGTTTTAACGTTTTACTATACTTGTATACTTATTATTTTTGTAGTTGTTTGCTATTTTATGTTATAAGTCCCAAAAAATTTTTCTGTTTATTGAGAGCAACTGAATCTCTTTGAGACTATATGGAAGTCACCTCCATATTACTTTAATTGTTAATATTTACTGAATTTATTGTCATAATTAATTTTACAAATTTTTAACGTCTATATTTCATTATACCTGTACTAGTATTACAATTTTTTTTGCACTGTTTGGATATTTTTTTATTAATAGTTTTGGTTATTAAATTTTTTTTATTTTATAATTTTTTTTTTTTCGTGCAGTCACTAATGTTTGTCTGAAAGCTATGAGATATAAAAGTACAATTTGTTAAGAAATTAAAGGGTTAATGTTGGACTTTTTATTGCAATCATGTTTATTTTATTATTTTTGTTACGGTCTACTTTATATTATAAATTTTGGCATTTGTTTTGTTTATCTATTTTCTTTTGTGATTTCTCATTTTGCCAATTTTTTGACGTTACTATTTTGTATTATTAATCCTAGTTTTTTTAACATCTTATTTTGCATTATTTATAGTTTTTATTATCAATAGTTTTGGTAACTAAATCCTGTTACTTTCATTATTATGATTCTTTTTATGTGTGGTCAACAACATCCGTCTTAAAGCTGTTGGGTATGAAAGTCAAGTAGTTAGTGTGATTAATTCATGAATTTTAGTTTCTCTACTACTCTCGTTTTATTATCAGTTCGGTCATTATGTACTTTTTTATGTCTAAAAACACAGCAATTGTTTTGATTACATATTTTTTTCTTTTTATGATTGATTTTGCCTATTTTTTTTAACGTTAACATTTTATTATATAAATTTGTGTACTGCAAGTCTTTTTTTTGCATTATTCAGAGACTTTATTTTCAATGGTGTTGGTAATTAAATTATTTTTATATTTTATTATTATTATTTCTTATATTATTATTTTAATTTTTTATTGTGGTTGTTAATGTATGTCTGAAAGCTGTAACGTATAATTGTACAGCACTTAAAGTAATTGAATTGTAACTTTTAGACATGCTTTTTTAATTGTATTTATATTATCCGCCGTTTTTGCTATTTTTTCAACACAAATATGGCAACTATTTTCTTTATTCATTTAAATAAGTTTAAATACCTCGACTGTACTGTTAAAATTTCCTGGATTTATTGTCGGTTAATAGTATTTACAAAATTCCATTCAGATCAATGGTTTTGTGGATTGCTTTTACTTATTAGTACATTACTTTTTAGTGTACGGTCGTCAATATCTATCTGAAAGCTATGAAGTATGAAAAAAATTAATTGGTATGATTAAATTACTTTTTAAAGTACTATTGTACTGTTTTTCATAATGTCTGTAGTTGTTTACTATTTAAAAATTTTAATTACGGCTTTTTTTTTATTAAGGACATTTCTTGTTACTTCGAATGTAAATTGGAATTTCCTTTACATTATGTGGGTTGTCATTATTTATGGAATTTTTCGTGATCATTAATTTTTCAATTTGTTTTTCGTTATTACTCTACAATAAAAGTACAAGTACTGCAAGTTTTTTTGTATGCATACTTTATATATTTTTAAATTAACAGTGTAAATAGCAAAATCATATGTAACTTATTATTTATATTTTCTTTTGTGCAGTCACCAATATATGACTTACAGCTCTGAGGTGTAAATTAGAGTTCTTCAAGTAGTTGAATCGTAACATTCAGACTTTCTCTCGCAATCGTATTTGTTGTAATCAATGTTGTTACATGCTATTTTATGCCGCAAAATACGGTAACAGCTTTATTGATTTATTTGAGTTAGTCAAAAATATCTTGACTATATTAAAAAACTTTTCCTTATTTATTAGTAGTTTTCAATATCAACAGGATTTTTCGTTTTAATTGTTTTCCCAAATTTCTTTTACTAAATATAATTATCTTTTTCATATGTGTACGGTCGCTAGTATCCATTTGAAAGCTTTTCAGTATTAAGGTAAAATAATTTATGTAATTATATTGTCACTTTGTGACTCTATGTAACAATGATATTTTTTATCATCTTGGTCATAACGTGTTCCCTAATATTATAAAATATGGCAACCGTTTTGTTTATTAACTATTTTTTTTATCATATCATTACTATTACTGCAAAAATCTTTCTTTCATTGTTTATGGATTTTATTATTAATAGTGTTGGTAACTAAATTTTATATAATACATTTCATTATGAATCATTTTCTCATGTGTGGCTGTCAATATCTGTTTGAAAGCTGTAATGTATAAGAATACGTTAGTTAATGTTATTAAATTTTTTTCTTTCTATTTCCTATAGCAATTGTATCTATTATTTTCTTTGTTGTTTTTTGCTATTCTATGTTACAAATCACGGCAATTACTTTTTTTTCATTTATTTGAATGTATTATCGATTGTTATTATCCACGAAATTGTTCGTTACTATTTTTATTTCTTGAATTGCTTTTACTTATCTATTTTTTTCTTAGTATCTGGTCGTAAATATCTTTTTTAAAGCTTTGAAATATAAAGATCAATTATTTTTTGTAATAAGATTGGGACTTTTTATTGTTCTATTGAACTTGCATATTTATTATCTTTGTAGTTGTATGCTGTTTCATGTTACAAATTACCGAAATTTTATGATTATTACTAAAAATTATTAGCTCCTTGACTGCATTTTATAATTACCTTCACATTATTTTGGTTGCCAATATTTAAAAAATTTTTTGTCATCATTAATTTGGCCGATTTTTGACGTTACTATTTAGTTATATTAGAACTAGTACAGCAATTGTCTGTTTTTCGTTGTTTATGGATTTTTTATCAATAGTGTTGGTAACTAAATCTTATTTCTTTTGTTTTTATTATAATTTTTTTTACACATACAGTCGTCAATTTTAGACTAAAATCCCTAAGATATGAAAGTTCAGTAGCTTAAGTTATTTAATCGTAAAAGCTTTGAAGAATGAAGGCCAAGTGGCTTATGTAGTTGGTTAGTAACTCTTTGACTTTCTATTACAATAGTATTTATCGTTGTCGCTCTTATTATGCCATACTTAATGTTATAAATTATGGCAATTGTTTTGTTGATTTAATTTTTTCTGTCATTATTAGTTTTGCTAATTTCTTGACGTCACTCTTGTCATTTTGATTATAGTAGAGCAACTATCTTGTTTTGCATTGTTTATAGATTTTTCTATCAACAGTGTTCGTAACTGAATTTATTTTACTTATAACTGTTATATTTTTTTTGTGCGTTCGCGAATATCTGTCTTCAAGTTATTCGGACTTTCTATTGCAATCGTACTTATTATTATCTTTGTTGTAATTTGCTACACTATATTACAAAATACAGCAACTGTTTTATTCATTTATTTGAAATTTTTTGTCGCTCGTTAATTTTTCTGGGTTTTTTTTGTAATAGTTAATTTAATAAATTGCTTCTACTTATAATTTTTTTTTTTTTTGTGTACAGTCGTTAATATTTATTAAAGAGCTATAAGGTATAAAAGTAAAGTTGTTTATATAATTTAATTGTATTTTCTTGACTTCTCAATGTCATTGTATTCATTATTTTGGTCGTTATGTGCTACTTTATTATGTGGAACATAAAAGTTGTTTTGTTTTCTTATTTTTTTGTATTATTGACTTCGCTTATTTTTCGATGTCACCATTTTATCATATTGATACTTGTACTGTAAGTATCTAAACTCTATTGTTTACAGAGTTCTTTATCATTTGTGTTGGCAACTAACTAAATTTTATTTCTTTTATTATTACTATAATTTTTTTCCCTAGGTGCATTTGTCAAGAGTTATTGTAGTTGAAGCACTTTCTTTGTAACTTTTCACTCACTATTACAATTGCTCTTATTATCATCTCTGTAAATGTGTGCTAATTTATATGACAAGTTATACTATTATTTACTTTTTATGTGTGGTCATCAATATATGTCTGCATCTGTGAGGTATTGAAAGTGCAGTAACCTAAGTAATTAAACTGTAACGTAAGGACTTTTTATTGGAATTGTATTCATTGTATTCAATGTTATTACGTAATATTTAATTTCACAAAATACGGAAATTGCTTTTTCTATTTACTTGAATCAGTCATGTGTACTTTGACTCTATTTCAAATTTTTTTTTTATTTTCTGTAAGTCGTTAATATCCACGGGATTGTTAATTGTTAAGACTATTGTTTTTGCAAATTGCTTTTATTTATTATTATTGTTTTTTTTTTTGTACTGTCACGAGTATTTTTTTATATGCTGTGAGGTATTAAGATAAAGTAGTTTATGTAATTGAATTATAACTTTTTTACTCTCTATTGCAATCTTTATTTCTACTATCTCGGTCAATATGTACTCCTTTATGTTTAAAAACGCGGCAACAGTTTTGTCAATATATTTTTCTCTGTCATGATGGACTTTGACAATTTCTGTGCTATTTTCCGTTATAAAACATGGGAATGTTTTTTTTTTTTTTTTTTTTTGTAAGCATTATTCATAGACTTTGTTAATTTAAAGTGTTGGTAATTAAATCATTTTTTACTTATTATTATAACTATTATTGTTATTTTTATATGCGGTCGTTAGTATCTGTTTAAAAGCTATGACGTATGAAAGTAGAGTAGTTTAAATAATTGAATTGTATCTTTTGGACTATCTATTGTAGTTAAAAGCTATGAGTTATCGAAGGACAATAGCTTAAGGAACCAAACAATAACTGTTTGACTTTTTTTTGCAATCGTTTTTATAATTAATCTTCACTTTCATAAATGCTGCCTACAATCAAAAAGTATTTTTAAGTAGTATTCGTTACCCTCATCATGTTTTGTTCATGTTTTGTAGTTATTTGTATTTAGAGCTGTATGTGTGAATTATCAAAAGTAATGCTACATGTTTTTAAAACAAAAGTCAGTTATGATCTAATTTTTTTTTTATGTTTGAGTTTTATTTTAATGTATAGTCGTGGACATTGATTTAATAGATCGACAGCAGAAAACTTTATTCTCTCAAGTAGTGGTTACTATGCGTTGTTTTTAATATTTTTTGTTTTTTTTTTGTTCCTTTTTTGTGGATGGCATACAATCATTTAGTCGTTACAATATGATAATGTTAATTACTACTGTTTTCCTTTGTTTGTTATAAGCATTTAATATTTTGATATAATTTATTTAAATCCAGCCACTATCTTATGATCGTGTTACTTTTTACCTATAATGTAACTAGCTATATTAACATATTTAAGATATACATTGTAGTGTTTAGTCACTTCAATTGGTCACGAGTTTCTTGACGGACTTTAAAAGAATAACGTTTTTTCCTGTATGGTCGCTGATATTGCTTAGAAAAAAGAATTAATTTGCCGTAGCTGATGCAATTAATGGCAGTTGTCCATTGATGAAATTTAGAAGTATAATTCAGTGGGTCAAGCTAGACAGATTCCCCCTGGTCGCGTAGCTTGGCCCTCATCATTGTGCACTCAACAAAAGCAATTGTTTTTTTTATGTTAGACGTTGGCATTGCTTTAAACACTCTATTGCATGACTTAAATCTTTACTCATTGAATTATTAAACAATTAGGAGTTTGTAGATAGGTACTTTTTAAATTCTTATTATTATTAAAGAAGTATAATCCTTGTACATTAAAAAATTAAGGTTACATCACATAACAGCGTGTGTTAATTTCATGTTTATTATTTTTTAAAAGTAACCTTTTATCAAAAATGAAAAAATTCATATAAATGCTGTGTATGTCAGACTATCTAAAAAACTCAATATTATTGTTATCTTTGCATTTTATTATTTCTCCCAAACCTCCTTACACAACATATTGATTGATAAATCATGAAAATCATTGAATTATTCGAAAGCTTTTATACACTCATGATCTTTTATAAGTTCTTAATCAAAATAAATATCCTATACCCACTGTATATTGTCTGCTATGAGAATGATTAAAGTTGTTATGAGAAAAAAAAAATTTAACAATATTAGTTATCTTTAAAATCTTCATATTTGCAAGCGTTTGTTTTTTTACTTTGCAGTTTGTAGTATACTAATATTTTTTACAGATATAATAACTTTCATACCACTATCCTTTCTCTGCACCTAAATTTGTAAGTAATGATGAATATTTTACGTTCTCTTTGATATTTATAAGTACGCTATGAAACATTTCAATTTGTTAATATGATAATAAGTCTACAGGTAACATCGAAGCTATTTTAGATTATTTTTTCTTGCCAATTGTGGTTGGTATTAGAGCAATTAGAGGTACTTGTTTATTTTAGGCATGTAACTCTAATGCTTGTCAATAAATTAGAATTCAATACGTCCAATAGGTGTACAAGCAATCGTAGATACACTTTAATCATTGTATCAATAGGCGCATATGTATAGATGGTGGTACTTTTTATACAAGCACTCTCTACTACCATCCATACATGCCCTTTCTCAATGTTGTACTTGTTTATTGATGATATGTACTTAGCTTTATGCTAATCTGTTAATTTTTTTACTAATTATGTAATAAGTTGTCAAATTTACTTGATACTTTGTAAAGGTCATCCAATTTAATGGCATCCTTTTATGTAAAATAATTTTAAAAATTATGCCATCATCAACAAGGATTGTACTATTTCTTCGCTGATCGCGGTCGTCAGTGAGTAAGCGATTTCTTATTTTACGTTATTTCTCACTAGCAGCCCCCCGTCTCGGCTTCGCCCAAGACTTACTAAATAAAACACCGTAGTGTGTTGACATGTAATGTAAAACATTTTTAGTTAGAAATTTTACACATATTCCTGATACATCTCAGAACAAAAATCTTCTTATTAAAAACATATTTTTTCGGAATCCATATAGTTTATTTGGTCAAATAATAAGGTGTAAAAATTCAAAACGATAGTTATGCTGAAAAGTACCGTGCGTTCTTTATGCCATAGAATAATCGGTGGCCATAAGGAGCCGTTGATGTACAGTTTCTCTTGTGTAATTCACGAAAAGGGCTATTTTTTAAAGCTGTTAAAATTTTAAATCCCCAAAAAATTTATATTTAAAAAAAATTTTTTCTCTCATATCTCACAACTTTATTACCAGGGCAACAAAGTCCTGGACCTTAAGCCCTACATTTTTATTGCCAGAAAAACACAAATACATTTTCTACTCATTAAAAAATCTGAAGTAGGATCTTTAAAGATTTCAGAGATTGCTGTGAGGGTACAATGAAAAGCTGATCTCTCACGTAATGGACTCTTAAGTTGTCAATTTTGACGCTGCTGTTTGAATCTCGATAAATTTTCTGCGTCAGTTTCTTGACGCCTAAGTAAAATTGTATTTATTAGATACACTTGAAGTTTTTCTTCCGATTCACCCTCTTGCGACTTTTGGCATGCTTAAAATTTTTGTAACCACTAAAAGCTGTTTTCTGTCAACTTTGTTAAGTTCTACTATATTTGTTGGCAAGGTAGTTCAACGTCCGATGGCCCTTAAAAAGACTGGTGAGCTTCTTAAGTTAACTCTTTCTTCGGAAGAAAAAGTACAAAGTCCGAAGCTTTGGGGATAGTTGTAGTGCTCTTTCCCAACGTCTCCCGGTTTAACGTCGAAGACGTTGGTGTCTAAAGCACCTTTTTTATTTTCAGATTTAGTTGTTTTGATGATCTTAGATGGGGAGAGTGGTTAGTGATACTTGTCCAGTGGAGGCTGTCCCGTTGGCTCAAGTTTTTTTTCCTACATAGCTGTTATAGGTTTGCCCAATGCAGACTTTGGAGAGGATCAGTGATTCCTGGTTGAATGCTTAGAGTCGAGAGGGTAATATAGGGTCGTCGGTCACCGGGTTTTCCAGCCTTGCGAAGAACAACTCCGCAAGTGACGTCTGCTAGTGAATGGCTGACTTGGTTTAATAGTGCCCGTCTTTAGTTAATATAGTCTTTTAGTCGACGAATCGCTTCCGGAAATGGTAATAAAAATGTATTTGTCGGCAAGGTAGCTTACACTTAGGTGGATCCTAAAAAGAACCGATGAAATTGATGGTTAAGTAGGGAATGTAAATACTTATAATGGCCCTAAAAAGCGCCAGTGGTGAAACTTCCAGGCTATTCTTATTCCTGATGATGAAGAGCTGGCTACGGTTGCTTGATTCTTACCCTGGGAGTCTCGATATACGGAGACTGTGATGGAGAAAGGTATGCTGCTGACCAAAGAATATCTCGTCTCGGGTCGTTCCCCGGATAACCAACCGCTCATCGTTAGACGGGAACATGTGGGTAAGCGCATTGGGGACGCGACAACCAAGAAGGTAGCCGTTGTGGCTGCCCATGCCCCTCAGAGCTCAGAGCTGTTTTCTCCCCTTGCTTAGATTTGTAGCCACAAATTCTCTAACTGCACCAGGTGGGATGGTGGAACTTCCTCACAATTCTAATGAGTTCGAGCAGATTGTGCTCTGGCTAGATATGTCACCTGGTATTGTGGCAGAGACGGCATCGGTTGGAATTAATTTTTTTTTTTTGATCGCACTCGTTGAGATTCAGGGTGAATAGACACGTAGGTCCCTTTCCCCTTTAGAGAAGAGTGTCGTCCGTTACCGGGATACCCAGCTGCAAGATTATTATCAGCTTGCTCTGTACAGCTCGTTGAATTGCTGAAACTCCACTACAACACTATGGAGACGTTCCAGGGTTTAATAACCACACTTATTTAATTATGTTGCAGGTAGCTTCGATTTAATGTCGACGCCACCTAGCGGATTTTACTGAACTAAAGTGAAAAGCTCGCATATTTTTGCAAAACTTTGAGCTCATTTACTGCTATTGTTATTAAGTTTTTCAAGATAAAAACAATACTAAAACCATCAGGAAGTATCATGAATCAGTGTGCAAAATTTCAACAAAATCGGTTCAGTAGTTCTCGTGGTTAGCGATTACAACGGTTTTAGCGCTTCTGCTTTATGTATTAGTAATATATGGTTACGTTTATGTAATTTATTACCACTACTACAAGTAGCTATTTATGTTTGTTGTTACCATCCTATTTGTCTGTAGTGCAATTGTTCGTTATAAACCATTTTTTTGTTCATTTTATTCTACTTTTTTAAATTTATGGTTACCAATATCTGTCCAGTATGTTTAAGGTATAAATTTCACTTTTTTTAAATGGCATGAAATATAATTATCTCATTTCTTGAACATTTTTTTGATCCGTTGTTTCTAATGGTATTAGATAACTTCGGTATTACGATGAAAAAATCTTATTTTGAAATCTCTAAAGGTAAAACAAATTAACTTTAAGATTTTAGTGACATGCTGTGAGGGCTCCGGAGATTAATATAATTAAGTATAATTTAGTGACTGTTATAAACGTTTTATTTTTTATATCTTTGGCAACTAACTATAAATAAACTATTTAAGACTGAAATGAAACAGCTCACTTATTTAAATTGGTCGTAAGTATCTTGTTCATTTTTTCAATTGAGGATCTTTTTCTGCTAGATTGCCATTATCCCTTTATTCGATATTTTTTAATAAAGATGGTTCGCAAATATTTTTTTTTTTTTAATGCAATAGTTTGTTGTGAATTAACCTTTTTTCTTGTGTTTTAATTTGTATGTCAGGTTGATAATATCAGTATACTAGCCATAAAGCATTAAGATATTTTTCTCTGTATAGCGTTAACTGTAAATATCTTCAACTTTCTCTGTTTTACTATATCTAACGTACTATTTAATCATGTCCTTTTATTTGTTTTGAATTTGATGTATATTTTCGGACTTTTGTTAAAAGCCATTTAATGTATCATTGGAGTCTTTGAGATAGTAAAATTATCTGACAGTATTGGTATTTTCAAAAATCTTTATCTCTGTCATATTTTCACTGTTGCAGTAAGTAGTGATTTTTTTAGTTTTTTTTAATAAAAATAAATATTTTATCATCATTGTTTGGCGCTACCTCAATTAATTTATAAATTATATTTACAGTATCTTTTATCATCGTCATACATTTCTTGGTTATAAGCCATTAAAAATTTATTTTATGTTGATCGGACTGTAGGCATTATTTAGGCTTTTTAAAATTATATAAGGTTAGTCATTACTATTAAATACAATAAGGAGTTATAAATAGTAAGAGTATATTCTTATTATTCGTGAGGTCAAATAATATTACTTATTATTTTGTTTTAAGCCAGTCTATTAACATAGATTTCTTTATTTGTTACTTCGTCAATTAGTATAAGCGTATTTTATTTCCTGAATTTTAAATCACGTTGTATAATCATACTTTGAAGAACAAAACTCGTTTTGATTCTGCATTATTGTCGATTGTCAACATCGCAACTATTTGTCTTATTTAATAATTATTTTCTTATTTTGCCACCAATAACTCTTTATTTAATATTCGACGTAAAAGAAATTTACCTAGCCTTTGTTTACTTAGTTATTAATTTTTTCAATAATTATGCATTTTTTGAGTACAAATATAATTGGTAGTGTACAATACATAATTTTAGTGCCAGGCTCCATAAACTCTGATAGTATGATTCCTCAAACTTATTTGTGACGCCCAGGCTCCATAAACAGATTCGGGCTTCATAAACCTGTATTTATCTCAAAAAGGGCTCCATAATCCTGACATAATATATATATACACACACACACACAGACACACACACACACATATATATGTATATATATGCCGATTCATAGATTTATATATATTTTTTTCATATTATAAAATACTGGCTTATTGTGGGTATGTATTTTTTCCTTTCTTTTATTAACTAAATATTGCTGTCACATTATATGATGTATCATCATCTTCGTTATCGTCATATAGTAATTTTACATTTCTTTTTCACTGTTATTCCATTTGTTCTCCATTCTCATACTGTCGTTATAACTCTGGTCATGGAGATGGTAATAAATCATATTTTATAAATGGTAATAAAAAAAATTATATTTAACTCTCTAAGTTCAGTATCACCTTTTACTCACAAAAAATTTAATTTAGGATAAGGTAAAAGAATATCGATCAGCAAAAAATGAACACTGACAGTAGTATTTCTATATCGATACTTTCTGCAAAGTTGTGCTCGGATTACCGTAACTTTATCCGGCAGAATAAAATTCATTAATAATATGTGTATGTAATATTATTTATATAACTATAAAGATAATTTTCATTTTCACACCAGCATTATTGTATAATAATGTTGTAAATTCATAATAAAACATTCAGTTGAATCATGTTTTTTAGAAATTTTTTCGCAGTTATAAAGTTTTTGAAGTAATACTTTTAAACGCACGTTCTGTACTAAAGATTGAACTAACGGTGTTAGATCGTGACCTTGAGGAAATATGTAACTGGAGTAAGATTTTCACCTTACTTCCTTTCCCTACCCTACCACACTTTATGATTACTTTGCCAAATTATCTCGCATCACCACCAAAGCTCATAATATCTGCAGAAAGCAAATTTTCATTTACGTTAAATATTATTTCTTTACTTTTTATCCAAATATCATGAAAAAAATGTATATTACGGCACAAGAGAAGAGAGTATGACATCCTCTCCTGGGTGCGTAATTGCCTCCTATGCCTTTGGCTTGGGAGACTAGGACCTGAGAGTCGATGCCGTACTATCGTCCCATGTAGTAAATACGATTTTTACCTTCTATCGTCGAAATATGACATTTTTCTTCGATTTGAGGGTGGAGAGCGCAACATAACCTCCCAGATAAAAATTGCATTCTCTGCCTACTAGAAAATATTTTGGCGTAATCTGCGTAGAAATTACCTTCTGAGCTGTAGGCGAGACTGGAGAATACGCAGATTGTCACATAATACTTTTTTATGAGCAGAGAATGCGAGTTTTTAGATAGGAGGAATGTTGCGCTTTTGTCCTTGAGATCCGAAAAAAAACATCATCTTTCAGCGGGGGTATAATGAAATAACTCTTTCTACAAGAATCAAAGCACTGATTTTCTGCAAACGAGCCAAGTACCCTCTCCACTCTGCCACGAGCAATTCCAATCATAAGAAATTCATTACTTCTTGTTATACTGTGTTACTTACCTTACTTTGAATGTAAATTATTTTTTGATTACTGGTCGTTAATCAAATTGGTTCAATTATAAATTATATTTGATACTGAATTATTTATGAAATTAAGTAACTTTTTTCAACTTTATAAGCCATTTTTTAGTAACAGCTATTTTGTATAGTAAATAATATTTGTTGAATTTATTTTATAACTAAATATTTTAAAACAAACAATAGTTTGTTTAGTATTTCTTTTTGAGTTCTTGTTTTCTCATTCCTGGCTTCTTCGCATAAAACTTTATACATGAATCATTACATTTTCATTGTGTCTCATTCTCTTAAAATTTGTTCATTCGTATAAAAGTAATTTTTAAGCTCCAATCTCCAGCATGTAAACTATACTGTTAAAGATTAAGTGGTATTACATAATGTTTAATATTCTGTACAATATTGTGATATTGTAAATAGTATCAACTAGGATACGTTGATACGTATAGTGCAATAAAAACAAAGGTAATGATGGACATAGTTAAAGTCGTTGGGCTATCGAATTGCTTCGTCCTGTCTGAATCAAGAACAATCTTAAGTGTTATATGAGAAAAGAAAGTGTGGATTCTATTAATTGTGATCTGATGAATTTTCAATAGTAATTTTAAGAAGTTGATGCTGAAAGTGCTGGGAAGCACCATGCCTGTGCATGAATTAAAAAAAAGTCTTAGCTAAACATAACCAAAGCTAGGTAAGAACCAATTTACGTCAATTTTTTAAATGAATTCTTATTCATACAACTGTTTTGTCTCCCATAGGTCATTACTATAAAAGTTCCCATAAAGTGTCTGAAAACTTTGAGACTTTTATCTTCTGGGTCTGATATAAATGTAGCCTCAAATAAAGCCCGCTTTGTCTTGGCTTACGCTGAATGTTTAGAAAAGTATGGTGATGAAAAAAAGGGGTTAGAATTTTTAATAAGAATATCTGCCACCATTATGGGCTCGTGTCTATCAAGAACATTTTCAAAATTGTTGAAAAATTGGCGTTCATATTGAGACACAATACAGGAATCTGCTGTTAGAGTAAAGATGAGACAGAATATAAACTTTTAACGTTGGTTATAAAGAACCAAGTTCCAAGAATACCCTGAAATCAAGTTTATTTATGAGCCATATAACATAGTACAAGTATCATCTACCGGCAAGGATTTGCATTGTCACTTGGACAAACTGTCATCAACTACATCCACCAAAGCTTTGTTACAGTATATAACTGCAATAATGAAACAGAGAGCCTTGGCTGAACTCAAGCAAAGTAAGGTGAGAGTGATTTCATAACAATTTTTATCAAATTTTTACTTACACTAATGTTTATCCAATAGGTGGTGACTGCTCAAGCTCCCACAGCCTCTGATAATTTTAAGGCTCTTATCTTGGATGTCTGGAACAAATGGGGCTTTATACAAAGCCAACTCTGCCCTGGCTTACGTTGAATGTTCAACACAAGAAAGTGTAGTGATGGAATCGAGGCGTAGGAATTTTTGATGAAAATATCTACACCATCCTGGGCTCATTCCTATCGACCACATTCTCAATGTTATTTCAAAGTTTGCCAACAGATTAAAAGAAGAAAGCCAAAATTGTCAACGTCTCGGTCGTATTTAAAAAAAATGAGAAGTCAGACCTCACAACTGTATTCAAACTAGGCCATCGCAAAAAGTTTGTTTTAAGCTGTTATTGTGTCTAAAAAATTCTTGTCATTTTATTTTTATATATTTCATTCCAGATGATTGGTCTTGAAAGTTGCCAGAGAACATCCTTTAAATACATGGACCAAGGTGCAAGCTAGTTATCTTTCTTTTGTTGGTCGTAACTTGACTGCAAACGCATTCAAGCTGTTGGAAGAATGGTAGAACTACACTTGCATCGAGGCTGCAGACTTCCTGTAATCTTTATTAAAGAAATGTGAGTGGGTGATTAAAAATGATCCCAGTCCATACAATTTCTAATAGTAAGTCTTGATAACTTATTGTATGATTATTTTTAGTGTGAGTTCTGGGAGAAAAGAATACACCTAAGAGGTGAAGATAGTGGAAAGTGCTTTTTTTAATTATGTAGCTTTATGGGTAATTTACGTTCAGATGTCAGGGCTTGACTTGGATCACTAAATTGAGTATCCTATCTTCACATTAAATAGGCCCTGGCCAAGAAACAAATAAGACTCAAGGATAAAGGTATGGATATGGGCGAGCAGATTAGGATAAACGCCTGTGGTGCCTTTATCCATGGTTTGGAGAACGAATTTTTACAAGTATGTATCACATTTTCAGTCATCTGTTGGAGAAAAAAAAACAGTCAAAAGCTTTCGTGTATTTTTTATTTTCAGGTACGTATAGCAGCAGTTGAATCTTTGCGTGCCTCATCTCTCAAGAGTCCTGACGTTACACACATTTCTATAGAATTCATAGTTGACATATTTAACAATGATTCTAGGAGCACTGGATGATTTTTCGGGGAAAGTGAGGTTTTATGCTATGTTAGAAGTGAGTCGTGTGACAACGAAAAAAATTCTTCGAGATGTGCGTCGCAAGACTACTGGGCAAGAACGATCTAGGTCGTTATTCGCAAGATCAAGGTGAAGCATCTCATCTTATTCTTACTACACTTTGCCTCTTGCAATTGCATTTATTTTTTGACACACTGAAACCCAACGTTTCTTTGTGAGCCTACATCCTTTCAGTAATGAATAGATCATTTCTGGACGTTGGAATTAATAATGCTCGAGAATTTTCAAACAAAACCATGACGGCAGTGGAGAATGCGAGGCCAGTTGGCCGAGTTTATAGACAATTCTTGAAATCAGCAGCGATATACTTGGATCGATTGGCCGAGGTGGATTCGAGGATGGAGAGCGTTGCTCGATGCTCGACTTTCAGCCTTGTACGTGCATTGTTAGCTTCTATTGGAAATTGTCGTTAATTAGCTCACACCAAAAAAGAACTCATCACTCCACGAATATTCACGAATGTAAGTGTATTTCTATCACGATTTATAAATTCGTCTGTTTAAAATTTGTTGAGACTTAAGTAATGAGTAATTTTTCAGGCTTGTACGATTATTCATCGGGCTGAAAGACCATCAAATACGTCTGGCTTAAGACAGTGAACCATGATCCTCTCAACGCTGGCAATATAACACGCCAATTCCTCCCGAAAACAGACTCTCTACTTCAAGATACTATCAAAGTGACGAATTTCTCAAAATCTCTGGCTCACCACTTCGCAAACGTCAGTGAAACCAAGCCAACTGCTTGGACGAAAATTCTTGTACCTTTGTTTATCGAGCCTCCGATCAAAGGTGAAGAAACATTGCCCTGGTCTTTCTAAATTGCCAAGCCATCATCAAGGAACTAGTCAACGATTTTAATACAATGTTCCCTTTTTGAGGAGGATTCGTGTAGGGTATTAAAAATTTTAAGGTCAATGAAACACGTGTAATTTTCTAGATGATAATCTTCGCATCATTTTTATTTGTAGGCATTGCATTGACGACCAAGATTTTAATCTCCGTGTTCTAAGTGCCATAATAATTAAATTATGATGCCTGGATCAAAACTGATTATGCACTGATAACTACAGTCCTCGTATCGCAACGCTCGCTCCGTTGATCCATCAATAGCCCTGCCCATTGGTCCTGGTACGTGAAACCATTAGCCGTTGCAGGATATATGCTTTAAAGATTTTTGCAAGCCTACAAAAATTTTCGTCACTTTGCAATTTTTTTTTTTTTACCATAGCTACCGAGATTTTAATTAATTGCAATCAACAATGTAGTAAATTGCCTTTTTTTATACAAAGTGCTTACTTTTTGTTTGTTACAATTGAATTAATTTGTAAAAAACCTCATCATTCACTGAGATAAATACTCGGAACATGGAAGTTAAAAAAAAAATTTCTTTCATTTGTCATCTTTATTTACACCAAACTAACAAAGCTTTTGCATAAGTCAGTAAGACTTGTGAGAGGGAGAACCTATGTAACAAACTCCATAAATTCTTTCTTATGTCTCTTTTGAGTTTTTTAAAATAATTAAAAATAAACTACGTAACAAATTACCCCTTCAGAAAAAGTGCTTACTTTTTTTTTTTTTTTTTTAAATCATCGAAATGTCTTGTCATTTGCTGACATGAACTACTAAGAAAAAAAAATTCTAAAAATAAAAAAAAACATTATTATTTTATCTCTTTCATTAAAACAAAACTGACCAAGCGCAGAAAATAGTATAAGCATTCACCATCTATTGCCATAGGTTAGAATGTCTCTGTATTTGAGTTTTGTATAGGTATGACAGACTGCAGTGTTCTGATATAAATTTTTGACTTGACCTAGCCTAACCAACGAATCTGACATCTCAATTGCCATTGTCAGAGAAAATTATCAATTTGCAACTATTTGTTTTTAACTTTAAGAAAAAATGACTTAATAATATTAAGTAAAAATACTTAAAACATAAAAAAAAAATCTCACACTAGGACTAGGGTGCTCAACTCTTTTTTCGCCCATTCTTGACAACTTTACAGAAACAATAAAATTATTGAAAATCATGGTTAACGTGCAACAAAAAAGTATTAAATGAGTCCAAATACTATTCATTCTTAGACATTTCTCGCAATTGTAAGAGTTGAGTGCTCCTCGTCTATCAATTTTATTATGATTTCCAAAGTTTCATGTAATTGCATTAAGTCAGAAACGAGAAAAGTTGGAAACGGTGAAGAAACTTTTTGAAGGTTAAATGACTCCCTCCCACGTCCTTTTAAAATAATTTTTAAGACTTGGCTTTATGCATTAGTAAGATATTTATTAAGTACTTATCGATTGGCTTGTGTTTAAATAAATAATTATTTATCTAAACATTTTATTGTATTTCAAAATTTCTTCAAGTAAAGTTTTATATTGTTTAAGTCATTCATTCATTATTTTGTTTATCCATACAAGGTTCTATGGATGTAATATTAGGCGTAATATTTTACATGGTGAGTATACGTCATATAAAAAATCTCACGGAACTTTTCCTTACTACAAGCAGCAAAGTTTAGAAATGTATACCCTCACATTACAAAAGAATAACTTTGTTGTACACACATGAACTGCGTTTTTCCCCTCCATACATACACAGTATGTATAGGCCCTTTCAAAAATAAATGGATTTAGATGAACAGCAGCTACCTCTTTAATTTTAAATCCATCCACCAATTGTTTAACAATCTAGGGGATGTCCTCGACAGGCACAAGCCCATGATGGTGTGAATATTTTTATAAGAAATTCTAATACCTCGGTTTTATCACTACACTTTCTTCTTCCAAATATTCAACGTAAACCAAGGCAGAGCTGGCTATGTTTGAGGCTTCATTTTTTACCGTACCCAAAAGAAAAGAGCCTTATAGTTTCCAAACATTTCCTATTGGAGCTTTCGCAGTCACTACCTGCCAAACAAATAATCGTTTAAATGAAAATTCGATGAGAGTGATTATAAATTCATCCTTACCTGACTCTGGTTCAGTTTAGCCAGAACTCTCTACTATCATTGCAGTCTTATATATTACAACAAAGCTTAGAGGATGCATACATAAGGGTTGTCAGTGGATCCAATTGGGTATCGAATACCCGCAGAAAAATAATTTTTTACTTATTTGTACAGTACTCAGATAAATTATATAAATTCCTTCAACGTAAGCTTATACATAAGATAACGTTTTTTCGGAAACTATTAGATCAAGAATTTAAAAATGTATGTGACAAGAAATTTTGATTTTTATTCTTATTACAACCAGTATTAACAACATTTTTAGGGCAGAATAGTGATGTGCAAACTATTTTCAGTAAATATGTTATATACACCACACAACTTTAACTGCTTGCGCTTCCTACGAATATTCACCGTTTCCATTAATGAAATTAATTCTTATGATTATACATAAAGGTGTGTTTAAAAAGAGTAGTAAAGCAGGTACCTATTATGTTTTAAGTAAAAACAATTAAAAAATTTGAGTCTGAGAACAAACACACAGTATTTGATTGATGCTTCTTGAAAATTATTATTGTCGCTGTCATAAGTCTTGTATCTTCATGAACAGTAGCTTTAAAATTGTTAAATATGTTTATAAATATGTATGTATTTAGTTTGTGTAGTAGTATTAAAAAAATCTCAATTCCATTACATTTCAGCATACTAAAGTGAGACAACACAATTTTTAAATAATATAAATGATCGAGAAGCATTACTTGTTGACGGTTTTTTTGTTGTAAAAATAAGTTTTGTGTTTTCAAAAGTATAGAACTAAATAAACTTTACATGAATATTTTTAAAACTTTTTTGTTTTGCTATTTTAATTCAACGTGCATTAATAAGAATGCAAAGCAAACAACCCTACATGATACTTCCCTACCGTATTTTACAATTTCTTTCTTCAACAAAACGATAAAAAAAAAATTATTATTATTAAAACTATAAAACATACAATAAATTAAACAAAACTGCATAAAATAACATTTGATAGTGTTATTATGTCTTTAAGATAATACTTTTTTACAGTCTCTAATTCGAGTTGAGAAAAAATTTTCCTAATTTTTGTTTGAATATAATAGTTTTTAAAAAACCTCATTTTTTGTATAAACTTATGTTGTAAGAATTTATGTAATTTATCAGAGTATTATATAAATAAGTGAAAAATATTATCTTTCCTGCTGTATTCTAAGCCCAAATAATTGTGTTAAAGATTAAAAGGTTATTTACAACTTTGTTGTAATAATAACGATAAATTCCTTAGACGCTAGCGGGAATTTTCAATCGTAACAAAATGGAAGAAAAAGTCAACATGTGTGATAATACGCCGTGACCCGTATGAAAACGTAAGAAGATGTAAGGAACTATTATTCTCATAGAATTTAGACGTTTTGTACATTTTATGATGATGTGTTACATTTTCTTACATTTTTGTTACGTTTTGATATGATTTACCACATATTATTACACTAATAATTTTTCATAATAATTACTGAGCTTTTTTTCGTTAAAAGTAATTTTTATTTAAAAAAGTAAGAAAATGTGTTTAAAAGCTATTAATTACAACAAAATATAAAACAGTGTAATAAACTGCCAAAAACTGTAAGCTGCTATAAAATATTACATATGACAACATTTCCTTATAGTTTAGGCGCCAGGTAGGGTCCCGTGGCCTTTTCAATTAGAACGGACCCACCAAGGTTTTTTTAATGTATTTTTGCCTGCTGAACACGATTATCGATGATGGGTCGCGATCCGGATGGACAATTTTTTTTTATCAACAAATTTTATAAACAAATTTAAATTATTTATTTTTTTGGAAAAAAAAAAATTTTTCCTATTTTTTAGCTCATTTTGAACAAAAAAGTTTATATACACCATATGCCTAAACCCAATACTTTTCCCGTAAAAAATTCGACAACTTTCAAAAAATGCGTTTTTTGCTATTTTCAATAGCTTGCTACTTAAAGCCCGATTAATATTTTTCAACTCAACACCTCTCAAATTGTGAGCCAAACATAGTATTTGAAGAATACGTAAAGACCAATTGATTTCATTTGGTTGTTCTTATCCAGCGAGCTTGACGGTCTGTGCCTTTTTAATGTGACCGTACGGCCTCGGCGCAATACAATATATTCTGGCATTAAATGTTTGTTATCTGGACAGCCATACATAGATTGTTTTTTATGTATTTTTGCCTGCTGAACATGATTATTGATGGTGGGTCGTAATATCGAATGTGATCAATGTTTTTTTATTAACAAATTTTATAAACAAATTGCAAAAATGTGGTTTTTTCTAAAAATAATTTTTTTCCGCTTCTCGAGCTTATTTTAAACAAAAAGTTTTGTATAATGTATAATGTACATCTGTTAAGCCCATACTATTTCCGCAAAAAAACGTGAACTGTAAAAAATTCACTTTTTCCGTTTTTCACACAGCTGCAACGTGGGGCTTTTATTATAATTTTTTACTAAAAAGTTTTTAATTCTTCAGCTCATGCAGGGGTTTAAGAATGTCTCATAGTTGATTAACTTTATTCGTTTGTTATTTTTGTTCTGTGAACTTAGCAGCTTCATGCTTTTTAACTCAAAGTAGAAAAATGCAAGACAACCCAACGTCTTTAATACTATCCCCTTCTTTTGTCAAACTTTTTGTCTCACAAAAATCGTTTGAAAACAATTTATTTGTGTTACGTATGCAATCAATTAGTAAAGTAAATTGATCAATGTTTTTCAGATTACTCTGAGTCAAATTTGAATGAAAGTATCACCAAGGCTGAAGAGTATTTGGTACGTGTTGTTAATAAAAATTCTAAATGCAATAGCTTTGATGAATTGCGTGTATGGTCTTATCATCATCAAAAACAGTGCTTAATTGAAGATCTACCTCCGACCTCTAATTCTATCAATTTGCACATTGTAAGAGCATATTTCGTAGTATATTATCAAATTAAATGTTTGAATGTTGATGTTAAACAATTAGATCCGAAAGAGTTTGGTTACATAGAGTGTGACGATCTCCTTATGCCACGAAAAATTGAAACTTTAATTCCACCTTACGAAGAATTATTACAACCTTGTTCTTGTAAAGTATGCAGTAGAAAAACCTGCTTATGTGTTGCAGAACAAATACCGTGCTGCACTTTTTGTAATTGTAAAAAAGAAAACACATGTAAAAATAAGTACAGTGGAAAATAAAATAACAAAAATTGTGGTAACTTCGTAAGATATGTATGTATATATGTACAAGATGCAGTATACTATAAAATAGATTCTAAACAAAGAAATGTATGGTACCTTAATAAACTACGTATTATCACATTATTATACTTTGGGGTAGTCCTGTTATATTTTCTTAAATTTTATTTTGCACACATTGATAAGATCAAAAATTTTTGATTACTGGTTTATGCTAATTTGTTGACAACAAGAAACTGACTACATAGCTATATATATACTACCGTAAGCCCCTATATAAACTGGAGAATTAAAAACTTTTTAGTAAAAAAATATAACAAAAGCAAAAAAACATTATTTTTAGAAAAAACTACATTTTTGCAATTTGTTTATAAAATTTGTAAATAAAAAATCATTGATCACATTCGATATTACGATCCACCATCAATAATCATGTTCAGCAGGCAAAAATACATAAAAAACAATCTATGTATGGCTGTCCAGATAACAAACATTTAATGCCAGAATATATTGTATTGCGCCGAGGCCGTACGGTCACATTAAAAAGGCACAGACCGTCAAGCTCGCTGGATAAGAACAACCAAATGAAATCAATTGGTCTTTACGTATTCTTCAAATACTATGTTTGGCTCACAATTTGAGAGGTGTTGAGTTGAAAAATATTAATCGGGCTTTAAGTAGCAAGCTATTGAAAATAGCAAAAAACGCATTTTTTGAAAGTTGTCGAATTTTTTACGGGAAAAGTATTGGGTTTAGGCATATGGTGTATATAAACTTTTTTGTTTAAAATGAGCTAAAGAATAGGAAAAATTTTTTTTTTTCCAAAAAAATAAATAATTTAAATTTGTTTATAAAATTTGTTGATAAAAAAAAATTGTCCATCCGGATCGCGACCCACCATCGATAATCGTGTTCAGCAGGCAAAAATACATTAAAAAAACCTTGGTGGGTCCGTTCTAATTGAAAAGGCCACGGGACCCTACCTGGCGCCTAAACTATTACGTTTTAATAGAGTTTATAACAGTTGCTTTTTCACGAGATTCGAGTGCCTTTTTAGAATCATAATAGTAAACGTTACGAGTCGTAAGGTAATATATTAAGTTGTAGTCGCCTGTAAGTAAATGTAACAAAACGTAGCAAACTGTCACTGCGGTACAAAATCTAACCAAACCTTACATTACATCACAGAAAGTTAAGGTTTGTTAAGTTTTCTTACATTATTTTTTTCCGTTGGCGCACTTTTAAATATGGACTAATTTTCCCTAGGAATGAAAAGTATATGTAAAGTGTAAGTAAAATCCGTGAACGAAAAGTAGTTGTAAAATCAATTACTAGACTTATTGTTGACGAACGTGTTAAGAGACACGAAACAATATAAAATGTACATTTATAAGATGTTAATTATCAATTAGGCAACCAAGGTGGTAAATATTATTCACGAAATGATGAAATAATAAACATAAGTTTCAGATGTACCTCATAAGAAAGTAAATTCTTTTCCGATTGTCTAATCCACTCGGGCCAAGTGGGTAAGACACTCGACTACGATCCCTGCAGATCAGTTTTGAATCTTCTAACTAGAGTAAACAGATGCCTTTTTTTCTACTACTTACATTAGCTTTTCTGACAGCTTTTGAGCAGAAAAAATTTTAAATTACATGGGTTACAATTTATACTTTTTTATTTTTTTGTTGCCGAAAATCTTGCTTAATATCGTGCAGGATGTCATGTAGACTATCGTGCAAGAAATCTTACACGATATCCTATAAGATTTCGTGTAGGATACCTTGTAAGATGTCATGTAGGATATCTTGTAAGATATCGTGCAGGATATCTTGCACGATATCGCGCTGAAATTTTGCTACGGGGATGATTAAAAATATGTCAATTAAATATGTTACAACCAGAATGATAATGTGTGTATAATTAAAGATTGTAAGATAAAAAATAAGGATACATGAATACGCTCTACGAAACTCTGAACGGCTTTTAACCTTGTTAGTAGATTCACTTGGATTATATTTTGAAAATAATACGATTGGCTTGTGATAACTACTGTAGAAGTTATTAACCTTCGATTCTAATCTAGAATAATTAACATTCTGTAGAACTGTTTATTTTTAACAAGATAGCATTACATACCAGTGAATGTAGCTTAAAAATCACGTTTTCACAAATCAAAAAATTTCGACAGAATAAGATGCAATCAAAATATATTAATTTATCTTTCGAATCTTGGATAAATAAATCAATAATAAAAAAAATGAGATTACTGAAAAAATTTTTTTTAAAATTAAACAATTATTTATTTTAAAAATGCCCAACTATCAAAAATACAATATAAATTTAAAATGGCAACCATTTTAGCTATATTTTGTAGCAGCTACAGTAGCACAGTGGCTAAGGCTGCGGTTCTTGTATAGCTCAAGGACTTAGTAACACATGCTCACGAGTTCGATGGATCAGAAGTCACGTAAAATATCAAACCCCATGGCTTTGTAAGTGATTGATTTACAGTAAATCTGCGGCTATTTCGAACATTTTAATGATGATAGCATATGAATAATATGTGACAGTAACACGCAAGAGTAACACAATAATGCCGAGCCAATGTACTTACGCACAGCTCGTCAGAATGGCTGTAAAATGTAAAAAAAATTAAATAAAAAAAAACTGTATTTCATACCCCATGACCTAAAACAGAAAGTAAGGACAACACTAGTTTCACTCGGAGAGAACACAAAATAACGGTTACGCGTAATGCAAACATACTAACATATAGTACTATTTAGATGGCTCCAGCGAGATAACGTCCCTTCTTCACAAATCTTGAAGAGCTTATTACCAAATTACATTTAACTAGCCAGTACTGAAAGAATACTCATCGAATCAGGCTCGAAAAGTTAACAAGCATTTCTCAGACTAGTATCGTATAGTGACTATAAAGTGAATCATTATTTTTAGCGTCAAAAGCGGCATGGGTTGGTTTTACTCAAAAGAGTGAGAAAACAAATCTAATTTTCAGATATCAGGAAATTTTTAATTTCACATCATGCATTAACCTTTCTAAATACGGTTGTCAAAATTTTTGATCGAAATGATAAAAAGAAAAAATTAGTTACAATTGAGTAAAATAGCATCGTACCACGTTCTGCATTCCAGACAACTTTTTCCTATGTTGCACGTGTTCTGAAGAATTTTTTGTGTTTGTTAAAGTCAATTCTAACTAAAAAAAACCACGGCTACCTTAGGACTAAAAAATACTTATCTATTAAAACTGCACCCACTTCAATGCTATATGTCAGTTTCTATGTTACTATTTAATAAACTGTTGATTTTTTACAAAAAAGTGAGACAGCAATGATTACAATGTCATTTTTCATTAGCAGTAAAGTTTCTTACATTTTTTGTTAATAATAAATAATTAGAACACAACAAGTGACGAAAATTATTGAAGCAGATGCAATTCCACACAAACTAGCGTTTTAGGGACTCGAAGTAGCTATAGATTTTTTTAAGTTATAAACGTCTTTGTTCAAAAAACTTCTACTACGCATAATGCAGTAAAATATGGCACAATACTCTTTTACTTAATTGCTTCTCAAATTTTTTTTTTTTTAATTTTGATCTGAAATTTTATACACACATTCATAACGGTTGATGCATAATATAGTATTAAACGAGTGGTTGGTGGTTGCTTGGGTACCCAAATATCACATTATACTTAAATTAAAGACGATGTATATATGAAAACATACGGTACTTAATATAACTCGTACAGAACGTGGTAAAATTACTGTTTAAATAAAGATATTTGGTAATTGGATGCAGTTCTTGAAAATATTTTAATACTTGACAAATGATTCATTATAAAGATTCTAATAGTAGACAAAAAACAGCCATGGCACGATATGCTGCTCAGCTGTCCAATACGAGACTGTGGTTTTATGGAATTTCCTGATTATTTCAAACCCTACTGAAAATATTCAGGTGACTTGTCATGTTACTTGTCAGGTAATATGTCAGGTGAAAAGTCGTGCCAATTTACCATATAGAAGTGTCACGTAGAATTGTCATGTGAAAGTATCATGTGGATTTTTATAAGCTAGATTTTCGACGATTGGAAAATAAAAAAGTATAACTTGTACTTTTAACTACTTAAAAGCTCTTAGAATAGCTAATATAAATAGTAAAAACAAAAAAAAGCATTCCTTACATCCAGCAAAGGGATTTTAACCTGTCCCGGAACAGTGGTAGTCGAGTGTCTTTTCCACTTGGCCAGAGTGAATTAGACACTCGGGACAGAATTGACGTCCTTATCAGATACATCTGAAACTAATGTTTATTTTATCATTTCGTGAATAATATTTACCGCCTTAGTTAACTAATTAATGATTAACATTTTATAAATGAATATTTTATATTGTTTCGTGTCAATACGTTCGTCAACAGTAAATCTAGTAATTGATTTTACAACTTCTTTTCGTTCAAGGATTTTACTGAAACTTTACAGATACTTTACGTTCCAAGAGAAAAAAGTCTATTTTTAAAAGTGTAATAAATTTGTTGTAACTGCTACAACAAAGTTGTGGATTACCTTTTCCTCTTGAATATTTTAATGTGCGTATCAAATACCAGCAGAAATGTCTTTAAGATAATGCTTTTTACAATCTTTAATTCTAGTTAAGATAACATTTTCCAAATTTTTGTTTGAATCTAATAGTTTCCAAAAAAACGTTATCTTATGTATAAGCTTACGTTGAGGGAATTTATATAATTTATCTGAGTACTGTACAAATAAGTAAAAAATTATTTTTCTGCTGGTATTCGATACCCAATTGGATCCACTGACAATCCTTTTCTATGCATCCTCTAAGCTTTGTTGTAATATATAAGACTGCAATGATAGTAGAGAGTTTTGGCTGAACTGAACCAGAGTCAGGTAAGAATGAATTTATAATCACTCTCATCGAATTTTCATTTAAACTATTAGTACCCTTAGCTCCCACTGTCAAGTGGTTCTGTTATTTTTCTACTAGATTCGAAAGCAACTAGTCTTGTGTTTTTGCTTTAAAAATAAGTAAATTATTTTGATATTCATATTTAGTTTAAGGTGATTAAATGCTATAATATGTAGTAAAATTATTGTCCAACTGCTACGAAAACTTGTTGAGACACTTTAATGTCAGTTACTTATTTGGATTCACTCTAAAATTTTTCAAACATTACTTTACTTTGATGTAAATTATTTTTTTCATCGATTTATTTTTATTTGGATTAAAACAAAACTATAAAGACTATGCTATATTCACACATTCATGCTTTCAAGATGATATCAAATTTTATAATCTATTTAACGATTGCTTTCTGCAGACTCAATGGATGTACTTCATTTATCTCATTCAGCAGCACCGAAGCTCTACGAGGTAAGTTTGAGAAAGCGACGAAGCCTTAGCAACTGCGCTGCTATTTACACTTTAGCATCACCACTCAAACCTAAATATCAAAGTATAATTATTTTTGATTGTATGTCTAATGTATTTTAATTTCTTTTAGCCTTTTGTTACGTACGATATGCTGGGCATATCATACTGACTCACCCTAGTAACTACAAGCCTACGCTAGTAAAGGACACCAATAGGGGAAACGAGCTTATATAAGGCTCTGCGAGACACGAATTGGGGCACTTGTGCGTCTTTTAGGCAAGAGACTGAACGATAAGTAGAAAACACCGCGCGAAACACACACACGCCTCTGCCTTCAAGAAGCTAATAAATAATTGACCAACGAGTTCAGTTCTTTTCGTGACGCACCTCCTTACCAGCTTCTTTATCCTACGTAACAGTTTTGGTGCTAAGTGTGGGGTACGGTAAGAGTCGGAATTTTTTTTCTCGCTCATTTTACTCGTTTTAAAAAAAAAGTCTGCCGAGAAGCACACATAGTGCAGTGCCACGAAAATCGAACTTGAGTGCCGGAACGGACCCAAACAGGACAGAGGTAAAAGGGTAGCTGTTCATACCAGTGATTCTCGACATCAACGATCGGGAAGTCTACAAACAGAAGGTCAAAGCAACTTTGGGAAAGACCAGCAAAAAGGTAGCAGTTTATTGCAGTCACATCCTTATTCCTGACTCTCTACGCCAAAAAGGCGAGTAGTAACCAGGGAAGGATGATATTCAGCACAATCATTCTGGCAATGGGAGTACTGTTGACTTGGTAAGTGAGTTGTTAAAATTTTTATATTGTTCTTATTTTCCCTGACCCCGAGACAAAATATATAAAACTTTGCAAAACAAGCATAAAACAAAGGGATCTTATTAGTGGGCTTGCACGGATATAGGAAATATTCAAAAATAGTTATATAATAATAATAACTCGCACTTATATAGATCACTATTTTCAATACTATAATTTTTATTTACAAAAACAGACTACAGATATTCCCAGAAGAATATTTTGTCCTATTTATCACTAAACAAAGAGAGAGCACAAAATTAAAATAAGCCGAGTAAAAGACACACGCCGCTCCTTTGTTTTCTTGTGTCACCTCTTACTATTCTTTTCGCGCTATTATCATTGAGCCGCTTTATACGTAATTAAACATCACCCCGTAATTAGGAAAATACATAAGCTTTGTAATAATTAAAAAAGAAAATACGTTTCACGACACGTACATATAAAAAGGAGAGAAAAAGTAGAAAAAAAAATGATTCATCTTGGCGGCATTACCCATGAGTCAGGAAGCGAAAACGAAGGCTTAGATAACACGATAATCGACACGTGCAGGCAAGACCTTAGTAATAAAAAGCAAAAGAAAAATATGGTGCAACAGATGTTAAAATTAGAACTCGAACCAGAAGGGTGCGAGAAACTAGACGCCCTCGATGATATAACGAAGGCAATAGTAATGGGCCTGTTTTCGAAAATTAGTGCAAAGCTAAAGAAGACAGAGGAAGTGGGCGTGCCATTCACAGCGACCGCAGGGCCCATCCGAAATTTGACATCGACAAATAGGGACCTTGACTACATACAACGCGACGTAGGAGTGAGCATAGGACCCGCAAACAAAGAAGTGAGTCTTATCTCCGGCGAACGAGCCATTAGGGGCAATATAAGAAGGGCCAAAGAAACACGCGGAGCCCGAACGGATAGAGTAGACACCCTATCAATGCAATGGGGCATGCCGGGAAAACCAGAACTGCCGATTTCCGGTGCATCACAGTACGAAAGCAATGAGTCAAGAAAAATCGGGGCAAGCGACTTACACAACCAACAGCTATGGGATAGAATACAGGATGCGAGCAAAGAACTCAAAAAAATGATGAAAGCCGCGGGTATGGCAACGGCACCACCACCAAATAATTATCATACAGATTGGGTCGATTTTATCGCGAATAAGGATAGACGATGGGGTGACATAATACCGACCCTGACCCCATACATAGAAAAGGAACAAGAGACACGCAATTACGACCACCTACGCAGACCGCAGTATGCGCAACACAACATTCTATCCATGCTCAGCAATATGACAAACAACATCCCGTTTTTCGATGGTGACCCAATCAACCTACCACTGTTGGAAAGAATGGTGGGTATGGTTGCACGTACAATAGGCCCGGAAAACGAACTATTTTTTTGGGCACCCTCGCAAACAGGCTAAAAGGGAAAGCAGCGGAATATTTTGCCCCGAGACTGACGCAGTTTACTACAGTCGAAGAGTTCATCAAAGAGCTCTCAAATAGATACTGCAGTATTAATAATGCAGACTCGCTCATGGCAGAATTGAAAATAATAACGCAGCAAGATAGTAAAGCAATAGATGACTATGGGGGACGAGTACAACAATTATACAATAGATTAACAATGTTGTACGATTCAAACCCATACTTTCCCCCAATTATAAAACAGGCAATGAAGGCAAACCTAGAATCCGAGGCGGTAAAACAGTTAATTTACGGATTACTTCCAACTTTTAGTTAGAGAATGGCAAGGTTTAACCCGGAAACTCTACGGGAAGCAATAATATAGGCGTTGAAAATTGAAAGTGACCTTAGTTTACGGCATGCAATACCGGTAAGCGCACTGCCCACATGCAATAGGATAAAAACAGAGTGGGGACCACTCGTAAACCTCGCAAGAAAAGAAGAAAAAACAGCAGAAAACACTAAGGAAGTACAAGGAACAGCAGCAGTAAAAGAAAAACGCTGTACATACTGCGACGGCCGAACCGGGCATTCAGTTGAGGAATGCCGAAAGCTACTAGCGGTGATAAGTGTTAGAAAAGCTTCAAAAGAAAACGGAAGGGAACTGAGGAGAAACTGTAATTCTTGTCAAAAACCGGGACACTATGCGAGAGACTGCCGCTCGCGCAAGCAAGACAGGGAGGAAGAGGAGAGACAGCGTAACGAGAGGCGTAACCAACCCGCAAATAATACTCCTACTGACAGTAATGCCTATAACTACAGGGGTAGGAATGATAACTATAATAACAATAATTATAATAATTACGACAGGGGTTATAACAATGGCCCAATGGAGCCATACAATAGTAACAACAATCACAATTACAGGTATAATAATTACAACTCTAGTGGTTATAATTATTACGACAACCGTAGCAACGGTGATGCGTACAACAATTATAGTAGGGGCACATTCACCGCTATGGTAACGGCTAAAGAAAACAGGATAGCAGGGATGGCTATAATAGGGATCTAATAAGGCATGGGCCGCCACAGGAGAGGGGCCTACAGCAACGAGAAAGCGGCGCATACACTCCGGATAACAGGAGAGACCCTCCCGTAGCTTTAAACTCGCAAGATGTTCGGCGTGGTCCCCAAACGTCGAGCATTAACTAGAGAAAGAGATAGAGAAAAGTGTGTCCGGTGAGGAAGAATGTGTTAGAGAGAGGCCGCAAGAGGCGGAGAAAGAGATAGTAGAGAAGAAGACGCCCAACAACAGTCTGAGTACTTACACAGCGCAAGGAAAAATAGAAAGTAATACGGCAGAGCAAGATGACACTCCGATACAACGGAGCAGAAAACGCACTAGAAAAGGCAGGAGAGCCCGCAAGAAGAGTAATCGGACAAAGGCGCCGGACACACATGTAGATAATGATGAACCCGAGCTTTCAGAGCGTGACGAAGAAATAGAGCAGCTTCCGAAGATAACTATAAAACTCGCGAGAACAGGGCATATGCCACCATCGGTCCAGTTACAGGGACCACAGTTAAAGAATGGAAAGGCGACTTTTTATGCGGATACAGGCGCAGAGATTTCGATTGTAAAGGTTAATTTTCTAAGCACAGACATGCTAATAGACAGTAGGTATCGAGTACCTATTATCGGCGTGACTCACGGAGCACGCAAAACGTTCGGCACAGTACAGGCTCAGTTGCACGGATTAAAGTGCACATTACATGTTGTCCCCCATGACTTCCCAATTAACGTGGAAGGAATCATAGGGTGGGATATTTTTAAGCGATACTGGGGCCAGATAAGCGCTGCCAAGAATACGATTAAATTGGATAGCGTAGAGATACCACTGGTAAGGCCGGAGTGTTTTAAAATACCTGCGAGATCGAGGCAAATAATATATGCGTGAATAAGAAAAAGCAAAAATAATTTAGAAAATGGCTGGATACCCCTCCAAGAAACGGAGGAAGGAATATTGTTCGGGAACCTTATAGCCAGGAATGTTAATGGTAAAACAGTCGCAGAGTGCATGAATACAAGTAACGAAATAAAATACGTGCCTGTTCCGGAAGTAGAGCTGCTAGAATATGAGGAAATTTACCGGAAGCGCGCAGAAGACGTCAAAGGGGGCGACGTCGAACGCTTGGGGGAAGCAATGATAAGATTATTTAATTAAGAAAAAAGAGATGACAAGAAAAAAATTGAAATTGTTACAAAAGACGAAGAAGAGTTAGAGAAACAAGAACGGGTAGATAAGATAATGCAACTCGTAGATACAGCTGGTTGCAACCATGAAGAAAAAGAACATGTAAGGAATCTAATCGAGTCAAATAAAACAGGAGAGCTGAACATACATGATTTATTAGTGGGAAGGTCCGATGAATTACGGGCTCTAGCAATGATTGGCATGAAAATGCAAGATGTAGAGGGGAGGTCGGGAATGACGATTGACTTGTGGGAGCCTAACGAAAAGTGCATAAGGCCCCCACCTGAACCACCACCCCCGCCGGATTCTTAAAGCAACGGTAAGCTATCGACTGAAGAGAATAAAACGACGATAGTTATAACAATATTAATAATATTAATAATAATGATAGTAATATTAATAATAATAATGACAGAAGAAATACAGGATATGAAAAAATTAAGCTAGTATACTAGGAAGACAGGATAAACAGAAACATATGTGTATAATATATATATATATATATATATATATATATATATATATATATACAGGGATATTCTGAAGTACTTGAGGAGCGGGGACCAGCGTGTGGATCAGCTTCTCCTGAGTTTAAATCCGTTTACAGAATAATTTTTTAACAATTATTCATTAGGTAAATGGATTTACAAAAGTGCTCAATTTCAGCGTGTTTAGAACGCAAATTTCAATGGCGCGGGCTGCCATGAAGTGCAGTGTCATGGATTGCAACAACATAGCAACAAACCTCTAGGTCGGTAAACAAAGTCTGAATAGATCCCCTAACGGGAAGGAGATGGCGCTCAAATGTGATTAAAATAGTAAAAACGTGTAGCTATAAAATTATTAGAAGGAAATAAAGGGCTGAGTATCAGAAACGTAAAAACAAATAAATAAGCGTACGAAAAAGTTATTTAGTTAACCAGAGATATTATTGTGAGATCATTCTACATACGATGAAATTGACAATGACGATGAAGATGATGATGATGATGATGAAGATAATAAACAAGATAATTAATGTAATAAAAGAAAGAAGATACAATTGTAAACAACATTAATAATAATAATAAAGAAAATGTTTAACTTGAGCGGCTATCAGGTGAAACTTGGGCCGCACTTGGGTAGTACTTGAGCAGTGGCGCTTGGGAGGCACTTGGACGGCACTTTGGCGGCACTTGAGCAGAATGTGAAAAGCAGCACTTGGGCCGTACTTTGGCGGTACTTGAGCAGAATGTAAAAGCGGCACTTGGGCGGCACTTGGGCCGTACTTGTGTAATACTTGGGCAGCACTTTGGCAGTACTTGGGCAGAATGTGAAAAGTGGCACTTGGGCGGTACTTGGGCAGAATGTAAAAGCGGCACTTGGGCGGTACTTGGGTGGCACTTTGGCCGTACTTTGGCGGTACTTGGGCACAATGTGAAAAGCGGCACTTGGGCGGTACTTGGGCAGAATTTGAGCAGTGGCACTTGGATGGCACTTGGGCGGTACTTAGGCAGCACTTGGGCAGCACTTAGGCCGTACTTTGGCGGTACTTGAGCAGAATGTAAAAGCGGCACTTGGGCGGCACTTGGGCCGTACTTGGGTGGTACTTGGGCGGTACTTGGGCGGCACTTGGGCCGTACTTTGGAGGTACTTGAGCAGAATGTAAAAGCGGCACTTGGGCGGCACTTGGGCCGTACTTTGGCGGTACTTGGGCAGAATGTAAAAGCGGCACTTGTGCGGTACTTGGGTGGTACTTGGGCGGCACTTGGGCCGTACTTTGGCGGTACTTGGGCAGAATGTAAAAACGGCACTTTGGCGGTACTTGGGCGGCACTTAGGCCGTACTTTGGCGGTACCTGGGCAGAATGTAAAAGCGGCACTTGTGCGGTACTTGGGTGGCACTTGGGCCGTACTTTGGCGGTACTTTTTTGGCACTAAGGCAGAATGTGAGCAGCGGCATTTGGGTGGTCAAAATCTGCCCAAGTACCGCTCAAGTGCCGCTTTTCACATTGTGCCCAAGTACGGCCAAAGTACGGCCCAAGTGCTGCCCAAGTACCGCCCAAGTACCGCCCAAGTGCCGCTTTTACATTCTGCCCAAGTACCGCCCAAGTGCCACTTTTCACATTCTGCCCAAGTACCGCCAAAGTGCCGCCCAAGTATTACACAAGTACGGCCCAAGTGCCGCCCAAGTGCCGCTTTTACATTCTGCTCAAGTACCGCCAAAGTACGGCCCAAGTGCTGCTTTTCACATTCTGCTCAAGTGCCGCTAAAGTGCCGTCCAAGTGCCTCCCAAGCGCCACTGCTCAAGTACGACCCAAGTGCGGCCCAAGTTTCACCTGATAGCCGCTCAAGTTAAACATTTTCTTTATTATTATTATTAATGTTGTTTACAATTGTATCTTCTTTCTTTTATTACATTAATTATCATGTTTATTATCTTCATCATTATCATCATCATCTTCATCGTCATTGTCAATTTCATCGTATGTAGAATGATCTCATAATAATATCTCTGATTAACTAAATAACCTTTTCGTACGCTTATTTATTTGTTTTTACGTTTCTGATACTCAGCCCTTTATCTCCTTCTAATAATGTTATAGCTACACGTTTTTACTATTTTAATCACATTTGAGCGCCATCTCCTTCCCGTTAGGGGATCTATTCAGACTTTGTTTACCGACCTAGAGGTTTGTTGCTATGTTGTTGCGATCCATGACACTGCACTTCATGGCAGCCCGCGCCATTGAAATTTGCGTTCTAAACACGCTGAAATTGAGCACTTTTGTAAATCCATTTACTTAATGAATAATTGTTAAAAAATTATTCTGTAAACGGATTTTAACTTAGGAGAAGCTGATCCACACGCTGGTCCCCGCTCCTCAAGTACTTCAGAATATCCCTGTATATATATATATATATATATATATATATGTATATATATATGTATATATAGACAAGCGTTAGTTTCCATTAATTCGCGGCCCTCGGACGAGCCGCGAGTGAGCCACGAACCATACGAAAAGAAAATATGAAATAAGTGATTACGGCGCAACCAACAAATATCCTGACAATTAACCCACCCTCTTGTTGAGATAGACTATTGTAAAAATACGTACAAAAATTCAGTTTTCCAAAATTTTTGCGGCCCCCGGACGCAGCGCGAAAATATGACAAAAAGAGTGGGATTAATTAGGTTTGCAATAAAATTTTTTTCGCGGCCCCGGACGCACCGCAAACTAGATATTCACATACGTTAGAGTTAGATTTGCAAAAAAAAAAAAACAACAACTATAATAGAAAGGTACGCATGAAAAAAGCATTAATAATATTAATCAATTGTAATTTGATGTAACGTGAATGAAAAAGAGCAAAGTGAATGAGGGGCGCGTGTGGCACTCATGAAGGAATGATAAAAAATAAATAAAACAATTTCAGGAAAAACAAAACTATGTTTTGAAAAGGCCCACGAGCCCACGTCGAGTATGAGAGATTAAACCTCCTCTTCTTCCTTCCTTCTATCGTTCTCCATTAGAAACAATCCTACTCCTCCCATCATGATATACTGATAACCACAACACCTGAAACGTCACACATAATCGTAACGGGATATAGAATTGACTGCCATGTCTAAATTAACGAATAGCCCGTTTGTCAAACCATCCACCTCAAAGTTAACATAATTTTGCAAAAACTACATGGACCAGTACTTAATCGCTTATGTAAGGGAGACTAAAAATAATGCACCTAGATCACCGCTCGACGATCGAGAGGAATAATCGACCACACCCAGTGTGCGGCAGTGTTTCTGAGAACTTGGCCATCGAAGGACAACGATACTAGGCCACCCTCATTCAAACAGGGTCGTCGATATTGGAGAGAAGGCATACGAATCTACAACCCGCATGCTTAACTGAAAAAAAATAAAAGACGCTTGCAATCACATAAGCTGTCACTTACATAACGACATTGCGCAGCAGTGTACGCGAGCTGCTCCTGCTTTTGCAAGAAAGAAAAAAATAAAATTGCATCCATAAGGACCACACACGGAGATTCTACTGGCGCAAAAAGGAAAAAAATCACGCTGTGACGCAAGTAGAGTTGAAGCTCAGCTTTGAGAACTCAGTCGCCACGCAAACATCTTTAAAAGTACACTTTTTCTAGACATTAGAGAGGAAAAATGAAAGTTTTGTTGTTGTAAAAAAACAAAAAAAAAAAAAAATATCGAAAAAGTAGCAAACTAAGTCAGCAAATACGTCTACGGCGTCAAGAGTGGTAGTTGATAAAAAAATACCCTTATAAATCCTTTCCTAAATCTGACCACATAAGAAAAGAGATTGGAGGAGCATGAGGGAAACATTATATAAAAAAATGTATAGATGGAAAATATTAGAAATATGTACGATACAGGTCAAAACTTCACCGCCAAAAAATGACTTTTTTTATTCATACCTCCAAGCTTGTCTCGACCAAAAAAAAATACTAGTGAAATGTAAGGCTACCAATCGTCAAACTATCTGACTCTGCAGTGTTCTTGAATAGGTTATATGACCCCTCAGGCAAAATGGAGCGCATAATATTATATCCAACTATTCACAAACTTAATAAGCGACTTATATGCGCACGGAGAGCCGATGCGAAATAAAAGATAACGTAATGAAACATATTTACGATGGAAAATTTTTTTTAATTAAGAGAAAACTACCCACATTGACAAAGTTACTAAAATAAATTACAATAGTTATACAAAAAAAGTAAAGAAAGAGAATTAAAAGATATACGTTTATTATTATATACTTTATATGTGAGGAGAGAGCCACACTTGCAGCTTAACGCCAACCAAATAAAGGGGAAACATAAGAGAAAGGGTAAGGTACATACGGTAATACATTTAAATAAATAGCTGTCGATGAAGTATAAGTAGTGTTAGGACAAGTATTTACCACAGAAATCAGGGTTGGCAACTAATAGCTAACAGCTTTATATATTACAGGATTAATAAATTCGGCATGGGGCTTCTTTTTCTTATGTATAAGTGCCTTCTCCATCAGGGGGGCCCTACTACTAATATGTTATAGAATGTTCACAGGAAAACAAAAAGTTCAAGAAGGAGCACGAGAATTGGCAGTAATTCAAACCACACTGACAGTAGAACTCAGAGCAGAAAGGTGACTGCAATCCTTTAGATGGATACTAGAATCACCGGTGACCGTGATACAAAATTAGAATTCGTGAGCCTCGCGGATGAAAGCCGGGAGTCGCTCGACTATATCGGAGGGCGCAGTCTGAAGGATGACACTATGAAACTGTGAAAGGATTTTTTTAAATATGTAGTATCAAAAAAATCACTGTAAGTCAAAAAAAAAAAAAAAAAACTGGTAGTTGTAGCGATAATAATAATAATAATAATAATAGTAATGTTATAAGAATAATAACCACAAATACCATTTTAATTTGAAAAAGAGAATGAGCGTCGGGAGTCGCTCGACAATATCGGAGAGTGCAGTCCGTAGGAGGAGACTAAGATAAAATTTTCTTTTCTCTAAAATATGTAATAACAAGAAAGATGTATTAAGTTTAATTGTGTATGAAAAAAAAAAAAAAAAAAAAAAAAATGGTCGTTGATCATAATCTACAGTAATTGTAATAATAATAACAATTATGATAACCATGATAAGAATAATAATAACAATCATGATAATAAGAGAACGAGAATGAGCGCCGGGAGCCACTCGGCTATATCGGAGGGCGCAGTCCGTAGTACAAGGATAAAGAATTTTTTTTTACAAAATGACAAGTAGTTTGGAAAATAGGTAAAGATAAGAAAAAAAAAAGAAAAATCTCCAATGATAGATACTTGAGTGAACACGAACATGTAAAGTATAAATATATTGATTAAATACGAACAACATCATTAAATGTAAACTAGTAGTAGTCACATGACTAATTCACTAAATTTTTTTTAAACAAAAATGTAACAGAAGGCAGAGTGCATACATAAACAGAATTGTCATACACAATTATACTCGAGTACAGAATGGGAAGGACGATTGAATGTAAAAATGTACAGAGAACGGCGGTTTTCTAAAAGAATGAAAGTATGAGTGAACCACTGTATGTGAGAAAAACAATACAAACAACATAACACACGCATCACACACACAATCATAGGTACAACGGCAACCAGACACAATTCGGCGTCGTCGAGGACGAACGACGTCGCAGCCTCGGACGTGTTACGTACGATATGCTGGGCATATCATACTGACTCACCCTAGTAACTACAAACCTACGCTAGTAAAGGACACCAATAGGGGAAACGAGCTTATATAAGGTCCTGCGAGACACGAATCGGGGCACTCGAGCATCTTTTAGGCAAGAGACTGAACGATAAGTAGAAAACACCGCGCGAAACACACACACGCCTCTGCCTTCAAGAAGCTAATAAACAATTGACTAACGAGTTGAGTTCTTTTCGTGACGCACCTCCTTACCAGCTTCTTTATCCTACGTAACACTTTTCAATTCTATTCTACAGTTTTACCGAAAATAAAGGCCAGAAAGTTGTAAGAATAATGAAAATAAGTCATGGGATTCTCAAAATGCTAAAATTTACATTTCTTCCAGCTCAGCCTTTACGAAATGTTCTTATCGTTAAGTTAGCTGCTAGCCGAATTTTTTTTATGTGTTATTGAAACAGGCGTTTTCTTAAAATTAAGTGGAGCTGCAACTGTGTGACATCGGCTACAGATATGTTTTAAGTCACAGTAGACAACACGCATGCAGCGTTGAATCTTTTGCGCGGGAGCTCTTAACGGTAAAGTGGTAGAGCGCTTGCCTACCACCTGAAAGGTTTGGGTTTGAGTCCCTACATTTTTTTGTAAATACCTCTGTGGTTGATGTAAGGTAGATGACCCTATAATCAAACCTGTTCTAATTATCGAGAGTCTGATCTATGACTACATAAGTATTAATAAGAGGTTATTCTACACGCATAATACAATTTTTTTTTTTTTACAAATTATTAGGGTAATGTAGCCTACAAAACTTTTAAGGTTCTAGTAACAAACACTTTGATATAATTAACACGTTTTTTATACAATAAATTGATGTATGTATCTATAAAGTTTAAGAAAACTTATTAATTTTTGTAAATATGCACATCACTTCATATACAAACAGTTAAAGTAACTAAATATTCAGATCAAACGGGCTCAATCATGAGAGCTTCGTAATAAATTCATTGAATGTCTTGGGGCTTGATAATAGAGCCAAATCAAATTTTTATTATTTAATCGATGAAAAATATTAACCATTGATGTTTTAATGCAGAAAAACGTACAACTATTGTAAATTGGGTAAACTATCGATATTAATGCAAGTTAAAATGACATAATGTATAATTTTAATGTTACATGAGTTTTCATGAAATTTTTTCTTAGACTGTCGATAATAGGGCCATCGACTCCTATTTCAAACACTAAATGATAGTAAAGAACAACAGTGCATTGGTCCAAGCTGTAATACGTGCCATGTCACCAGAACAGTAAGAATCACCCTATATCTACCATTGTGCAATAAATTAAATAATTTCTAAATTAACTTCGACGTTATTTGTATACTATAACTTAGTCTTTATAGGTGGTAAAGGCAAATTAATTGTATGAAATATTTTTTCAATGAATGTAACTTATGAATAATAAGTAATGGGTTATCGAAAGATAACCTTAATTTTTTAATTAAGAATGAGATAACTTTAATTATCAAGCTAGTTAACCAAATTTGTTTAATGAATATCTATTTTACTAAACAATGTAGTACTATACTCAATTTTACTATTTTGAATAATTCGTCAAGCTCACATTTGGTGACATAATTTATAATTCAATGAGAAACTTAAATAATGAGATGACAGAGGATTACAACATACTAACTTTCTTATACATTTTTTAAAATGTGTGTTATTAAAGATGGAATTATGAAACTTAGTGGCTTACTTATTTTTTAATACAACAGCCCTAGGGGTATTTCAATAAGTGTACACATAGAAAAGATAAATTATAAGAAAATAAACATAGTATGTCATCATAATCCGATCGATAAGATAGTAAACTATTGCAAGATATTTGCTCTCAAAGTTTGCACATTATCGACAACCTCTTATGGGACAAGTTGAACACATCGTAATTTTCTAACCATAATCGAAGAGTTACATATTAGAACTGCAACTATTTTATCGGAAAAAATTTCAGCTTTTAGGTGGTACCTTGCAAAATATAGATAACTATGGAAAAATTCGAGAAATTCCGTAAAGTATTGGTCAAGTTTCTTAAACATTAAATATTCAATAACCGGCATGAAACGGTCTCAAATTTTACATGTGGCTTCTTTACACCATTACGAACATAGTGTTAAATTTTTAGGAAGATCCTGCGGAAAACGCTGTGGGTGATGAACGTCTTAAAGGTCTAATTTCAATCTGCTTACATCTTCTGGTACAAGTACAACCTGATTTTTCAAACGATATGAATGAATTTATGTTATCATGTTGTACATGTTGTAAAGTGCCTGTACATTTTGATGGATAAATATTAATAAATAGTGTTCAACGTTAACAAAAAATTATTAACTTTATAAAAAACTCATAAACTATAAATACTTACTCGCAAAGCAGTCGTCATAATTCAACAGTTGTTAATAAAGTATGCTTATAATATCTGTTATCAAATAATTTTCAAATCTGTTTGAAATCGCAAAAGTTTTCGATGTACATAAGAGCCAAGTTAAATTGTAAACTTTGATATTTATTTGACCGTAAGAAATTTGATAGGGAAAAATTAACAACTATTGAGAAATAATAATGTAAGTTCTTAATTTTATTTCTTTGCAATGCTAATTATTATTATAAGGTATCAACAAAGATGAAGATTTAATATTTTTTCAAGGTTTTTCTCTCCTTGTAAAATTGTATAGATAAATTGTTTTAAAAATCACAGTGGTTTTTAAACTAATTACATATAAAGGCTTAACTTACTGTTAAACTAAACGTTAAAAAAAACTTGGCCATACATCCTCTGGCCCAAATTGAAAAAAAGCAAAATGAATTGCAAAATGTTGTTACGTTTAAATAAAGACCCGCACCGTAAAAAGTTTAACTTGAGTTATGTTTCTATGATGAATATAGGAATGAAAAAGCTATTCAGAGAAAAGCACCAAGAGTATATTTCTGTTAGCTGGTAAATAAAAAGATTAGTAGGCAGTGTCGACAAAATTTTGTGAAGTATTAAATCCTTAAACGCAGATATATGACTGACTATACAAATACTCGCACTTACAAGCAGACTTTTGTTTTTAACGAAGTATATTTTGATCTTTTATATGATAAAATATGTAACATGTTTTTAGCAGAACTTCATTTGAGCATTTTAAATAGTAAAAAAATATTTTGGAAATTGTTCTTCTACGCTTCTAAAGCCTGTTAAAAATAGTTTAAACTATCTGTTATTGTTTTAGTCATATGCATTTAAGAGGCAAAAGACACGTTACAGTTGTAGCTTTTTTTAAAAGAGTTACACAACTTTACTATCGAAGATTATGGATATTGTGGTGCAAAGAATTTCAAAGACTCTTTGGACTTATTTGAAGTTTACAGAACAGTTAAGTAGTAAAACTCTTTCTTACAGTTAGCCTTATCAGGAAAGAAACCCCGCCCCTTATGCTACTCACAGCATATATTATTTAGTATTAGTACACTAACATCTTGATTTAAATATTGATACAAGCTGATGCTGGTGAGCACACACAGTAGTACGATAAAAAATATCTATAAACACTATGCTACAACAAAGCGTGCCACTAAAAGCCGTGCATGCACCTTTAAGTTAACTTGTCTTGTATATAAGTATACCTAAAAACTATCGAGTATAGATGTTGATATACGGATAAACTGCTCTATAAAATAATGGACAAAATAACGGAAAAACCAAAAAGATGTGGTGATACTTGATAATTTTGACATTTCATATTACGTACAATTAAAGTTAAAAAAAATGTCATGTAATGCATGACGTGAAAGATAATTGTAAGTAATCATCTCTTTCGTCTTACACGATTGTTTGAGGCACGAATAGAAAAGTATGCAGTTAATCGGTGCATGCACTGTCATTAAATGAATGAGAGGAGGAACATATATATGAAAGTTGTTACACTGAACTAGATCGGTGATAAGATTCCTGTCATTTAGCTGTTGTTTGGGTTCCCATGAAAGGTCCAATCTCAGTCTAGCAGCCAGAGTTTGCTCCAGCTCGAGTCGCCGCCTGATATCTTCCTCATCGATTCTGAGCACTGGTGCACTTGACATGTTACACGTCAAGAAAATTTATATAACAGAGCCGTGTATATCGTATGCTTGCATGCACATGCCAAGGTCAAGAACAGTACCGACCAACAAGTAATCTAGCTGCCTCTTTGGACGCTCGACCTCGACTCAACTAAGTATACGAGCAGCATAGTGTGCATGCAGCAAATAACTAATCTGCCTATAGAAGTGTAGAAGGCGCTTCGAGCGTATTAAAAAAGTAGCGTTCATAAAAAAGTTAGAGCTATCACAGGAACTGTCAGGCAGATAAAGCAACAATAAGCTTGCTATGATCGGAAGTTATAAGTATGTATACATGTATAGGCTATTTACAAAAACTGCAATCTTTTGACGCTCCAAAGCACGTTTAAAATGTATAATAAATTAAAATATGTAATTTGTATTAATAATGTTTCTTTAATACTTAAATTTCATGTACAATTGATACAAACATGCTTAAAATAAGGGGGGTAAAACTGACTTAGCTCTAAAAAATCTGGAATATTCGTATACGTAGTGTACTGTAAGAAAACTTTTTTTAAAATTTTTCGAGACCCCAATCCACTCATGGGTTCGCTATAGGACCAAATGGTGAATTTCGGTTTTTTAAATATTTCCGCTATTTCTCAAACGATCCTAAAAATTCTTATTGGAAATCTAAGACATACATAATTTATATTAACTAAAATTTTTTCAAAATTTTTGGCGCCAAATTCAAGTTTTGAGTTTTTTTTTTACCGGAATACGATTTTCTTTGATATTCATTGTTAGTGCTTTTCTTGTGTCTAAGGTAAGTACCATCTGCGATTAAAATAAGTTTATCACTAACGATATTATGCACTTTCCTAACATTAATTACAGTGTGATTATTGATGAGATCATTTCTACAAACAGATTTTAGTCCGAAATTTTTCAGTAGTACATTTTTTTCAAAAGCTTTTAAGGTAGAAGCACAGAAGTTGGAAACTTGTTGTGGTCGTTTAAGCCCTAAAATAGATGAAATAAGATTGTTTGAGTTGCCACTTCTTAATTTAAATAAGAATACGACTAGAGCTTGAGTGACGTTTCGGCATTTAGGGTCTCTCATGATAACCAAAATGTCATGAAATTGAATCACATTTTCCCAACTAAGACCAGTGAATGCTTTAATTCACTCTTCAGAAAGTGTGAAATCACCAATTTGAATTGTGAGTTCTTGGTCAGCTTACACGCACATCGACTTTAACATCTTTGATAAATCATGTACTGCAACTGAATATGAACTCGATACAACTCTTATTTTATAAATTGCATCCTTATAAAACTTTTTGTTGATTGCAACAGCGATTACCTTCGGGAATGTATATCCTTGCTTCAGCAAAAAATTGTTTTCGAGCAATCAATGGTACTTGTATTATATTGGTCTTGGAAATGGTAATTCTACTTTTTCAAGTTCTTTAGACTGTTTTTAAATGGGAGAAGCATATACCGAACCATCACTGCAACTTGACTGTTGAAACGATGAACTAGGTTCACATTCCTAATTTACAAGATTACTATGATTTGGTCGACTTTGATCCATTTCTAGTTTTATTCAATTAGATAATTTTGAGCAAAAGGACGTATAAAATTAAATTATTAATAACAAAAATTTTTTAAAATAATCTGAGAATTGATTTGCCAGTTCTTCTGTATCCACTATTTTTTGTACCTCTAATGAAATGTTTAATTTGAATTTGACCAACCACACATTTGTTTGCCGTTGAGTTTTCTTTAACGGACATGATAAATCTGAAAAAATTAAAAAAATGTAAGAACAAAAAATTTAACATCATAAAAGTTTTGTATTACATTAAACTTGATGTTTATGTACTGACACGTTTAATTTCATCATAGTACAGTAGTTAGAAAAAAAATCAGTAAACAAATTTTTTTTATTCAACAATAGGTTTGTATGTCATTTATAAAATATTGAATGGACTTTCTTATGGCCCTTATTTGAATTATGGTTGAAAAAGGTTTCATGAATATACACTATGTTCATGCAAACTAACAACTTGCAATCAATAAAAATAATTGACCGAAAAGTTTAAACATTATACTATCTGAAAACCAGCTTATAAACAACGCATTTTATTTATCTGCACAAGATATTTCTAAAATATATACGATAAATGCTGTATTATTCCTTGTATATTGTAATTCGAATGTTAACATTAATAAATAACACTTTTACATTATCTAAAGAAATACTGACCGTAAAGATTGGACTCATCATAGCACAATGTACGTCAAAATAAGTAAGTAATATTGTTAACTTTGGATCAAGTTACAAAATAAAGTGAGGAATTATACACGTATAAGCAATATAAGACTTTCATGTCCTTCGATATAAAAAAATTGATGTTAAAATGAATTTTTAGTATAAGAATTAGGTAGATAAACATTTATTAGTTTTAGATTACTAGGTATCTCGATATAACAGTAGAGTAAGCTAATCTAAGGCAGTTTTACCCCCCTTATCCGGCTGAGCCCTTTCTTAAATGTTACTTAAAATACAAAATGTTTTTAAAACAACATATTTTGAATGTAACTATCTTAAAAATCAAGACGCTCTTGAAAATTCACATAAATTTCAAATCTTAGTTATAAATAAGTATTATTTTTGATTAAAAATTGTGATGCTCTAAGATTTTCGAACAGATTTTTAAATTTACTTCGCATTTCTGTTTATTCTACGTTCTTGGGCAAAAAAGTATCAGCAATCGGCAACCGAACTAATTTTTAGAAAAACATAGTTAACAAAATATATCTTCGAGTAAATAAGCATCGGTAACTAACGAACCAACTATTCTTTTATATTTACTTATAAAGTAAATGTGCCCTGAGGCGATGAAGAAACCAAACTGTTTTTTTGGTATAGTTTATCAATAAAATATTTCCTTTGGCAAAAAACCATTGGTGATAAGCACGCCAACTGCTTTTAAGTATTGCTTATTATTAAAATATTTCCTTATTTTCTTAGGCAAGCAAGCATAAGTGATTAAAAATCTCAATTATATTGACGAAGGGAACAGTTTAATAATAAGTAATACTAATATTTAGTTATGTTTATTTTCACCGGTCTTTGCATTGCAAGAAACAATTTATTAACTAATAACACTAAAAAATATTTAGGTGTCGAATTGCTTATGGCTGCTCGCCTAAGAAAATGTTTTATAAGCTAATAATACTAAAAAGCAGTTGGATTACTAATCACCACTGATTGCTTTTTCAAAGGTTCATTTCATTCATAAATAATGCTGAAAAATAGTTGAGCCGTTTATCGCCGATGCTTGCTTGACCAAGAATATTTTGTTAACGAACTTTTAGTAATAAACACTTGAGTTGCCATGTATCGATGCTTGCTTACCTTTTGAGTACCCAAATAATTATTTCATAGCATACTACTTTTTTACTTGTCATTTGTTGACTTAATAAAGTCTTTTGAGTTCATATAACTACACTCATTTGTGTTTGCCGTTTCTGTGTAGAAAGCATCGTCCTAACATAAGATAGGTGCAAACAAAATCGTTTTAAAATGGTTGACGAATTGTATTGTGGTATGGAATACAACTTTATTATTTGACATTTGGTGACAAAGTGTAAAATTCACTCGTTTATGCTATTAAACTGTAAGAGTTATTTGTAACTATAATCGTACAGTTAAAATTACGCTTTGTACTTTAACAACCTGTGTATTGGTTGTGTCTCACATGCAAGACGTAACGATTTGCATTAATTATGTACAAACATATGTATATTTACAGTAGCTGAGTTTAACCACAATACTGTTTTAAAAAAATTATGCTGTCTTAGTTTATTGAGTTGATCAGACCTTGCATTTATATTCGTTCTGCGATGATCAGTGTAAGTTTTTTAGATTATTGAAAGCCTATTTTCGTAGCTCAGTATTAAGACATCTGACTAAAGTGCTGAACTTTTAGCGTTCGATTCTCCAGAAGGTCAAAACTTTTTAGAAATAATATTCTGTTTACAATTAGATTTTAAACTATATTTGTGTTAATTACTATATGAAATAAATAAATTATGATATTTATAGGCAATACATAATAAATTATAATCATTCATATAAGGTGTCAGTTAAGATAAAATTTGAATTATACCCGGAATATTATGAATTCAATATAATACAATGACCCTGTAAATATGAAAATAGTATACTAAAATAAAGAAATTTTTTTTTATAACGTAATGTCTAGAAACTTTTTAATTTTCAGTAGTGTTTCAAAATTTTAATGAAGGATTTAATTGACATTGAAAAAGTAATTGAATCTTAAATTTTAAACATCTCATCTTAATTTTAAAAGATTTTTAAATTTTTAATCATGTATATTATTACCCTTTCCAATAAATACTTGTATTTTTAGACAATGGACTTTAATTGTAATTTAAATACCTACTTTAAAAGTGTCACAAATCACTGTATAAAATGAAAAAATGTATCTTACACATTTTTTAAATCAGATTTTTAAACTAAGTCACGTATGTGGGACCTTCCGTCCCACGCGCCAATACAGTTGGTAACGATACTCACATATGCCCTGAGTGGCGATCAACATCGACTTGCGCGCCCACCTATCAGGCTGCGTATACATGGAGTCCTAAACTTTCAGGACCAGCCGTAAGCCCGTGTGAGTGCAAGTGAAAAGAAAGAATATATACTCTCTTTCTCGCACTTACCCAGGCTTATGGCTGGTTCTCGAATTTCAACACTCTATGTACATGCATCTTCAGGCTTCTCTACTCTCCGTACGGTGGCAGTAAGACTTGGGCTGCTGTAACGCTAACGTCTCTATATCTAATAAAGCTCTCGTGTAGTAATAACCTGCTAGATTCTACTTTTTTCACCTACATAAGATCCTCTGATCCAGAGGACTTCATACGTATTTGTATTTTGCTTCAAACACATTTGTATTGATTTCGCCGGAATTTTTTGAACAGTGTAGTTGAGATGTTTTGGATTTAATATTTACAACTTCTTCATTATTTTTTTCTAGTTATGTGAAATTCAAACAGATTGGAAACTGGGCCCGACTCTACGGTCATTTTTGAAAAATCTACGTTAAAGTGGATACGTTTTTTTTAATTTTGAAAGAGCGTTGCGGTAATGACGCACCTATCATTATCACTACGTTTTTTTTTGCGATTCAAAGCCCCAAATCTGAAAAATTAGTTAGTTGTAAACTACAAGAAAAATGTTTCGCATTTCAAACTTTGAAATAGTTCTGAAAATAGGCTTCATAAAATATCGCAGTTTTTTTTTTAACGATCCGTACACGCTTACATAAACTGTGTACCTTAGAACTTAATGGCTCAAGTATCAGAAAGGTACTTCTGGAAGGTACCATCAATCGAGAAACTCCATAATAGTTAACACTGCTCAAAACATTTGTCTAGATCCACCCAATCTAGAGGTTTAACTTTCATAGATATAGAGTGCGTTCAAAAATTACTGTTCGTTATCTGGATCGTCCGTTTCAAATTTGTGCAGAAAATTTGATAAGTCGTGGAAACAATCGAGTACCTGATTTATAAGAAGTTAAAATTTCTTTACAATTTAAGACTGATGTAGGTGACATCTTGTTTCTCGGCTTGGAAAACGTGCAGCACTTTTGAGTGATTCAATGAGCAGCTTATTTATCGTGCTTTGCCACCTACGCCAAGAATAATTGCGAGAAGTCTGAAACCTTGGCTTCAGGGACGTGCAGCATGGACGAGTGGCTCGATAAGAAAACTCATCATCATCAAGCGTTTCGCTCAAGCCGTGCTTAACTGAAGAACCAGCAAGTTTCAGTTCTCGTTGTCAAGGATGTATCAGGATAAGTTCAATGCAAGGGATCATCAACACCCTAAGCCTGCAATGATAGTCTATATCAAAGCGCATCATTATCATCATCATCATCGATATAAGCTTTTTGATGGTTTATGGTCACTTGAAAAATTACTTGAAGTATAACTTTCAATACTATTCGGTAATTTACTGGATTTTACATTTTCGAACCCTATTTTTTGGTAAACTTTTGTAGTTGTCTATTGATTTTTCTTTTACCTCTTTTCTCGAAATTAATTAAATGAGTTAATTGTCTAATGTCTTAAAATTATATTGGGTGTGACAAGTAGATGAGTCGGTGTATCCACGTTCACTGATCAGAAGACATCTGCTAAGCTAGCCTTGCCAACTCTTTTGACCATCTCTGTATTTTTATCCAATGCATGCTTTACCATTGTGCAATAGTTAGAAGTTGGCCAGGCTTAGTCGATTAACCAGAGTATGGCATCAAATTTCTACCAGGGTTGACTGTCAAATATTTTTGAGCTTTCTTTTGTGTAAAACTTGAAAACAAAGCAGTCTGTTTTATATGGCTTATAACATACCTAGCTTTCTCGCTTCTACCACCCAGTTCAGTATTCGCGCTCAACAGTAAGCTCATGCGCCCTCGAGTGAGAATAGTTATAAGCCACTTATCCGTGGTGCCAACTGCTGATCCATTTATAAATCAATGGTGGCTGAACATTTGTGCAAAATATCTATAATTAAAGCTGCCTTGCATTCAAAAAGGTAATAACAAATATTAATGAGGATCTAAGCTAAATATTTATTATCAATTAGATGATTGAATATGGAAAGTAAGGTGAATTTTGGCATAAAGAAAGTATTTTGTCGTTTAATCTGTGATCCGTAAATTTGTATACATTTCTCAAAGTAAACACAACGTGTATACATACGAATACGTGAATAAACGACCGGCCTTGAAAAGGCTTTGATATAACTGCAAACGAAGTGAAATAGTAGGGAAAACAAACTTTGTCTATTGTTTTTTCGTACATTATTTTATCCCCTTGTAATATGTATATATATATGTAATGCAGGAAATAAAACAATGTAAACAAACCCAGGCCAGTAGGTAAACATCAATTAAACTCGTAAGTTAAATGTAGAGATTACAAACAAGTAATGTAATATAGGTATCTTGCTTGTGTGTTGCTGGTATCAAGGGTGAATGTAAGGTTGGTGTTGCTTTGCTTTTATTTTTAAAAACGTAATTTGTTATTTTTTTCTTTTTATGATGATTAAGGAAGCTCCATCGCCTACTGAGTAGTCAATTCAGTGATGATCGATGCGATATCACTAGACAAAAACTTCCTTTTATGCTAGTAGTATGTTGGTAATAAAGTTTGTTTTATTTTCAACTGAATCCATGTGCTATTATATATAGTATACTATGTATTTATACAGTCAACTGTTGAATAATTTATTATTAATGATTGCTGTAATTTACTGCGTTATTACCCAACAAATAAATTTAATTAAAAAATCATTATGAAAGTTTTCATGTTATTTCACAACTTCAAATTTTTTTTTATTGCCCGCGCTCCCTAGACCAATATGGCCGGCAGTGTTTGTCACTGCACTCATTGAACGTAACTGCAGACCAAAATAGTATTTTAGCTATTTTATCAATTTTTTTATCGCCAATGCCTATAAAGTCACCCCGTTCCTTAAAGACGAGAATGTCAGGGTTACGGGACGTATATTTTTTGGCTTGTATATTCCATTTTAGTAGTATAATTGATCATCAAAAGTTTGCTTCAGGCCTTCAGCTATAAGAGGCTGTGTTAAGCGAGCTCGAAAAGTGCTGACTTTGAATTGAATTATCTCCAGATTTTGATCTCCAACCCATACAAATAAGGATACCATTAGATTCAGCACGATCTGAACTTCAATAATACATCATTTAAAGTACTTGTACATTCCATGATGGAGCCTCCTAAGCTACAATTGTACGACAACTATATTATTTTATAAATGTACGGTAGAATATCTGAAGATGTATTGAAAAACATAAGTTGCACCGACCTGAAATAAAAACGGGGGAAAATAGAGGGGACTGTAGGTGATATGTGCGCAAACCAATCTCTTTAGCTGAATTTTGTCGTCCTGTTAAAAAAAAAAAAAAAAAAAAAAAAAAGAAAAAACAGAACGACATAAAGACCATAAAGAGGAGTATTTCAAAATATTATGACATAGAAAGAAAATATATATGACAATTATAGTTTGTACAATATACATACCTGTAATGGAATTTTTTTTAAATATTAACGAAAATGAACGAATTTCGTTTTCAGATTTACAAAATTGCTTGATGATTTTAACTAAAAATAGATTAAATAATATGCTATTTTTTACTAAAAAATGCAGTGACAGAAATTAAAATTTGCAGAAACAAACAGAAGAGATTAGTTGAAAGCACAATCAGCTTACAAACAAGTCATTCTGGAGAAAACTCTTTCTTGTTGTATATTTTATACTTGTCTAGTACAGATAATATTAACATTCACTACGAAGATTTGCCTACGATTATAAAAAAATACTTTGAAGCGCACGCACGTTTAACACGTGTATAATCAATTGAATTTTGTGTAAGCGCGGTTTCTCGAAACAATAACTTGTGAAAGTATCGAAGACAAAAAAGGATAGTAGACAGCACTGCTTATGCCTTCATCACAGCTGTTTATTCTAAAAATAAGACTGATTAAGAGGCAAAAGTTCAGATTCATAAAAATCGATTTACTGAAGGAAGCTCTTAAACGTATTATAGTTTGAAATGTTAAAAAAAGCAATAACCACTTATACAAAGCGAAAAAAATCGTTGACAAAATCGGCTTTACCGTTAATCCAAACACTCCGTCGATCGAATTCAGCCCCAATGGGAGTGTCTGGAAATATAATTATCAAGATGAAGAGTTCGGTAGTGGAAAAATAACAATCTAATTATGAATGTTCAGATAAACTACCACATATTAAGAAAAATTGGGGGGGGGGTGTAAATACAATCATACCTACTGCAGTTGAGTAATAGTGGATATTTCTATTACCAGACTGCGTATAATGGCTTATTTTATCATTTATTTTTCCATCAGTGCTAGTATGCTGGTTTTTACCATCAAATTTGACTTTCAACTAATCAATACTAACTTGTGTAAACTGTGTTATATGTATTCTTTTTTTAGTATTTTCTTATTAAACTGAATCTAAAACATCTAACAAAAATGAAGTTCAATAAAAACACACATAAATACCAGTTCATTCAACTAGAAAACTTGTCAAGAGTCGAATGAATATGCTTTAAGTTACAATAGTTTGTTAAAAAATTATATTAATCGTATTTTTTTCTATTTTATAAAAATTTATATTTACTTAAAAGAACGGGACTAAAATTAAAAATGCTTTAAATGACAGTCTGTGTGCCATCAGTGTAAGGAATTAAATTTTATAAAATTCTACTTTGAGACATTTTTAATAGTTCGATTCGTTGAATGAGACGTTCAACGTGAGTAGTAATGGTACGTTTTTTCAAGACGGACTCGTAAATATGTGTAATACGGCTGGTGCCAGAGGCTTCACCTCTAAGGGCCTATTTTTCGCCGACATTACGTGACCCAGGGAGCCACACCTAATAACTTAATATTCCTGAGAGTTTTTGAACGAAGACGCCAGATTCCACGCGTAACTTTAATATCATTACCGACATTGCTTGACCGGTAACAATAATTTTTTTTCTCAGACGTCATGTAATCGGCGAGCAAATAACCCAATAAGCGGTTTGCAGAAAAGAACGTGAGGTGTGTCGCTATTTTAAATATTTTTACTGACGTTGCTTAGCCGGTAACAACAATTATTTTTCCAGTGGAAGAAAAACTGAGGCTGTGTATACACGCTGCGAAAATTTGCGTGACGAAACTCCCTTACCAACGACTATTTTTCCGCTCTGTAACAAATTTTCTAGTACCCTTAGGATAATTTCTGTGACGGAATTTATCACTTACATAACCTATAAATACTGAACTAGTGTACTAGTGTGGGTATGCCATAAAATAATCGTTGGCCCTAAAAAGCCGTTGATTTGCAGTTTCTCCCGTATAATCTATGAACAGGGCTATTTTTTGAAGCTGCAAATATTTAAGACTCACAAAAAAAATGTAATTAAAAAAAGTTTTTTTCTCTTATCTCACAACTTTATTACCACAGCAAGAAATTCCTGAAGCTTAATCTCTACATTTTTAATAGCCACAAAAATACAAATACATACACTACCTGTTTAAGAATCTAAAAGATTCAAGAGATAACTATGAGGGTTATAGTAAACAGCTAATCTCTTACTTCATTAATTCTTTATTCATCGATTTTTATGCTGCTTTGATCTCGATAAATGTTCAGCGTCATTTTCTTGACGCCTAAAATTGTATTTATTAAAAGCATTTGAAGTCTTCCTTCCAATTCGACTTCTTGCGACTTTTGGTATAGTTAAGACTTTTGTAAGCCCTACAGGATATTTTTTTCAACTTTATTAGGTTGTAATCTACGTGTTGGTAAGGTAGTTTGACGTCTGATGTCCTTAAAGAGGACCGGTGAGCGTCTAAAGTAAACTCTTTCTTGACTGAAGTTTTCAGCAAAGGTGATTGCCTCTATGCCTCAGGGTTATTTTTTCTGGCCTGTTGTTGTAGCACCACACTGATCGGGAGGAAAACTACAACGTTAGAAGCTTTAAAGCTAGTTGTAGAGCTCTTTCCTTGGAAGGGATAGGTGATTCCTGGTTGAATGCTTTGAGTTGAGAAGGTACTATAGGGTCGTCAGTCACCAGGGTTCCCAGCCTTGCGACGAACAACTTCTCTCGTTACATCTGCCAGTGAATGACTGACTTAGTTTAATAGTTGCTGGCTTTGTACAGTCTTTAAGTCAACGAATCTTTGCTGGCAATAATAGTAAAAACTTATTTGTTGGTAAGGTAGTTTAACCTCAGATGGTCTTTAAAAGAACCAATGAAATGGATGGTTAAGTTGGGAACGTAAACATTTATAATGGCCCTGAAAAGGGCCAGTGGTAAAATTTTCAGTTATTCCTCATTATTACTCTTGATGATGGAGAGCCAGCTGTGGGTAGCTTAACTCCTATCAGTAGATTTTTTTCAGTAGATTAACGATATCCCCCAGACTAAGAGATACAGCATGCGTACAATCCCTGAGCCACAGCCTCTCGTCCGTTCACATCCATGCCCTCCTCGCCTTCCAGAAATTGCACTACTTAACAACACTTCTCAAAGCTTTGTTAAATAAGCAGTGACGAAATTATTATATGATCAATTTAGCAACATACTCGTTTCCAAATCTTTCCTGTTTCTGTTAAATCTCTGAAAAACTGTGTACTACAAGCTCTAACTTAAGTAGAGTATGAGTTAAGTATTTTGAAGATACAAGTACAGTATGGGTTATGTATTATTTTGAAGGTGTTGGTAACGTAAGCTGTAAATTAAGTTAAACTATTGGTAACCTTTTCTACTTTGCTTTTATTATTGCTAAAGTAGGGAGTACGGCGTATATGTATATCAGCGCAGAGCAAAAGCAGCTGACTGCAGGATGATAGAGAGAGAGAGAGAGAGAGAGAGAGCAAAAGTGTGCGTGTGTCATGGTGTAAGTAAATAAGGTCTGCTTTGTTTACTTTAAGATATACATGCACTTATGACACTTACTTGAGAACTTGAGTGGTGTAATAAATTAATATTTACAATATGCCATCGTGTTCGCTTATGTATAAATATTTTCACACGAATGAATAAACAGTCAAACATTTTTCTATCGTAGGTAGGGTATGCTCTGTACATTTTACTCAAGACAGTTACGAGAAAAAGCCAGAACACTTAATCGTTCCTGGTGATACAAATATATTTGTTTCATCCAAATCAGCTATTCCAACAATAAAATTAGACTCCATATACGTACAGGAGATACCGTATTTTTTTACAGGATTTTTTTTATGCAAGAAATAATTTAATCTCATGTAGTAATCTCAGATGTCCAACTAAAAGAAAAGTACAGCTTGAAGCCTTACTGAATACAGCAGCCTTTAAAACATTGAAAGCTCTGTGATTTTTTAACTATTGTTGTACATAAGTAATGATCCCTTTAAAATATTATCTAATAGTAGAGTTAATTTGTAATCTGTTTTTAAATTTTTATTTATTTTTGTTATTGCATTGCGCTATCGCAAAAAACAATCGCAATCAACCAAAATTCATTCATTAATTCAAAAAAAATTGTAATATATTTATTGATGATTTTTTTACCATAAATACGTACATGACTTACTTCAAATAATTTCTTTCTTAAATCCGGCAATCATCAATTTTTATTGTCTCATCACTATTCGAAATAACTGTTAAATGATGTTTTCTCGTTTTCAGCAATAATTTTTAAGCATCACTTTTAACATTGTAATGTAAGCTAAAACCTTTTTGAAACCATTGACAATCACATATTTTTGAAATACCGCTGCATTTGGATTGGCTCAAATCCCAATATGGACAATGTGCGGATGAGGCACGCTATTGGAAAAACTCGGACTCATCGGAAAGTTGCGCCATCACACACCTTTTCTACTTACATCATGTGTGTATGTGTGTGTATATGTGCGCACATGTAGTACAGTGCAGCATTCGACACTGTTGGTACTCGAGATATAAGTTCGAGTATAACTGTACATAGTGCTTTATTTTCGCCTTGGTAGCATCAGCGCTAGCGCCACCATCAGCCGGAAGAGTGAACATAGGTGCTAGGATATATCATAAACAAGTATGCGGTAGACATAGTAAAATAATTTTCTTCTATTGAATTTAACAATGTAATTAAATTAATCGAAACAAATATCTGACCGTATAAAGGAGGTAAGTGTGTGTACAAAGTAAAGAACATCCTTATGTATTAAGCAAAGTTTAAGGACCAGGAAAATTAGATGTGACATGCATAATACACAGTAAAGTGAAAACTTTTTATGTTTACGATCACGCTGATCATGTGAAAAATAATAGAAAATTTGTGAAAGCCTGGAAACTCTGAGAAAAAAGCTTTTTAAAGTTTCAAATACTTATAACTCTGGAACAAAAGTACGTAGCATGAAATGGCTTGGATCATTTGAAAGATCAGTGAAAAAACCATGAGAATCGATCATTTGTTTAAGTTTGATAAGTATAAAGTCTCGAGATAATTAGCTGCAAAGATTCGTAAGCAGAAGCAGCTGAGTTATCCCCACCACACGGCCATGCTTCTCCTAAGGGTATGTTACTCCGTGCATATGTTGGTATACCCACTGAGAGCGTGGGACCAGAGATGAGGAAGAGGAGTTAGTTTGATGCACTGGTGGCCCGATGTGTATTATATGTATTATATAGTCTCAATTTTATTACTTCTGCTCCATGTCATTCCTATATATGATATATTTATAAGCAGAGCATGATGTTTGATGTATTCAAGCTTTGATGTTTATTATAACTACAGTTAATGTCAGTCTAGTAGTCTCGTAGTCCAGTAGTTAGATTATAGTGATTTTATCTAGCGTAATTGTTAGTAAAAAATAGTGCTTATTAGAAAACAACAACGTTAAAATACAGTAAGTATGATGCAAGGCATTTCCGTTATAATATAACCTATAAGTTTGCGCCCTCAACTTAATATGATTAATTTTACCCAGATATAAATTTGGTCATTCAAGACAAATTTTTAAGCGTTTCATTATTTTTTAATTATTTGTTAATAATTAATAATTTACTATTTAATGTCAAGTTCACCTCCTTATTACATGAGTGAAAAATAATCTTATAATTTTGTTGAAAATTTTATAATTTTTATGTATTACAAAATTTTTTGTTTTTTGATTATTTTTGTCTCTTGTTTGTCGTAGGTTTTGATGCTCACACCAAATTTTGTATGTCTAATTATGTTATACAAAAAGAATTAAAAAGTGTAATTTTGTACTTAATTTTTTTTTCTAACCCATCAAATCATTTAACTGTTTTTTTTTTTTTCGAATACAAAAAAGAAATATAAATCAAAATTTTATTTTTAATATTTTCAAATCTACAATATTTTAATTTTTTTTATTAGGCTTCCATAATAAATACAGACGTAGAATGTATGTTTTGTTTGAAACCACTGTATGATGGCTCCTGCAATGTCATCTGCGTTTATGAGAGAGGGATAAAAA